>NC_056731.1:1464588550-1464611050 GCF_019279795.1 Protopterus annectens | reverse complement strand
GATCACATGCATATATGGAACAACAGTGGCCATTACAGGAGCATGCAGTTTTCATTGATGGCAACAGGCCAACAATATGGGTGCATTTTCACATGGTACATGCATAGAAACAAATGTGAATATTTATAAACCATTAGGACAAATGTCCCAACAAAAGGTTGGAGTGTACACATACCAGTTGAGGAGTGTCATTGGGTTATTATGCACATATGGTAGGGGTGAGAGAGAGTTCAATTAACAACTAATATATCCTTGTAGTTTTCACAACATTCTTAGTCAGTACAGTGGTCTTTCCCTTATATGTATTATAACACTACACAATGGCCTTATACTGTACACTTGTATGTTTATATATTATTATATTCTTGACCTGTGTCTTACATACAGGCGTGACAGGCTGCAGGCATTAATGCAACATATGTTGAGAATTGCTGTCATACAATTTGGGTGAGGTGCTAGAATAACAGGATTGTTTCCATATACAATCTCTGACTATGTACACATTTGAATATCAGTTATATGTGATTCACAGCTACCTACAATTCTTCGAACATCACACTGGATTTTCAGGGGAACTGGGTACCAAGCTGGTGGTAAGGGTCATTTATCTGTACATGCTGGACAGATTGGAACAGTTGTGGGGTGTGAATATGCATACAACTTTCAATTTGAACATTCTAGCAAATTCTTTACAGTTATGTGTAATTATGCATACAGCTTTTTATCTGAACATTGTATCAAAATCTGTACAGTTGTGGGGTATGATTATGCATGCAACTTAGTAGCACTCCCAGGAGTCAAACCCCTGCTGTGTGTGACAAAATAGTATAGCTAACATCACAGTACACTGTGCTATCAGGGAATTGATGTACAGTTTTCAACTGTTTTCTAAGTCTCCCTAACTTGTACAATATAACTGACCTCTTGGCACTTCCAACATTGTTATGCAGAACTTCATGCCCATTTTATCTGCATACCACGGTGTGGGTGACACAGCTTAAGATACAACAGCACTATTTATAGTATGGAACAGATTGCCAACATATAATAGAAGAGTAAACAGAAGCACTCCAGGGGTTATACCTTTATTCACAGACTATTACACATTTATTTCTACTAGTACAAAACTTTCTAAGGCTCTTATATTTATTTGTTATGACAGTACATGCAGACTGATTACTAACCTGCCTCACGACGCAGTCTTCGCAGCCTAACATCATGGGCTTGCTGGTTCACAGTCCGCTCATCTGCAGCTGTCAGAGAAATGCAGTGATATTTAGCAATATCTATCCATAGTATACACAAGCTAGGCAATTATGTATTACTTAGTAGAATGAGTACTTAGTCATGGGGCATTGGGCATCTGCCGAGACTCCTGGATCCACTGTTCCAGTAGATCCCCCCTCTGCTGCTTCAGGTCAGCATGGTGGTGCCTCTCCTGCTCTCCTGTCTGTGCCACTGATGAGGTCATGGGCGAGACTGTCCCAGGCCTCTATTTTATACTGCGAGCCCTGGTACTGGCCCTGCCGTAGTCTCTGATCATGGTGTTTTACCAGGAGTCATACTATGATTTTTGACTCCTGGATGCCCCACTCTAAACTGAGTGCCTTCACCCACACCAGCCATTCTGCCTGCAGTAGGAAGCTACAACCAGTTATGGGAAGTATTCCCGCCTGTGGGGTTTAAATACTTTAATTTTCCCACACTTTCCCATGATTTTCCGGTTTTGAAAAGGCTAAGCTATGGGCACACCTGCTTACATAAGGCTGGCACTGCTTAAAGAGGTATACCACTAGGCAAATTTAATTGGCTCCACTACACATTGTTTACACTTCTTAACTTAAGCTGTGCTGCGGTTAGCATTGCTTAATAGTTAATTAGCACTTTATTTGCCATTTGGCAATGATTTATTCTTCATTACAAGTTATATATGTGTATGGTATTCGTGATTCATGTGTACATACACTGTATGGGGACCTGGGGAATTCTACACTTTATTACAATCACACCTCAGATCTATGCTTACTGCAGTATTCCAGTTCACATATTTATGTTTTGTGGCAGGTTATCCAACATCACACTGTACATAGATTCAGTTCACGTTTGGTTTCACTTTCCTGTGGTGAGGATTAGTTTGCTGATACCTCATGCACATCTATTGCTATGATTGCTTAGTGGTTAACTACTGTGACTATAGTGTACAGGGTACTGAGTCTGAACCTTGCAGAGGCAGTTTATTTTGTTGCTGGGAAGAAAATGGGCTGTTGGATCCAGAGTGATTAAGGCACTTTAAAGCAGTTGTGAGCGGGTTTGCATGGGTTTGCGCGATGGTAAGCACTGCTAACCTCTGGTTACAGTTTCTTACACTCAGTTAGCTTTTACATTGCTTAGTCTGTGTAGGCAATGCTTACCCCTGCGCAAATGCACTTTAACATGCTTACTTCTGCTTATTTTTGCTTAACCTTGCTTACTAGTGCCTTATTTATTATGACACTGACACTTCACATGTGCATTTAATGCAGTACTCCAGTTCACATTTAAATGTTATTATGTAGGTTATATGGCAAAAAGATGTAAAAATATGTTCATGTACAGATTTCACATGGAAAATGATATGTGCTGCAGTGGGACTCGAACCGGGAATGCCTGTTCATTAGGTGGATGCTCTAATCACTATACTATTACTGTGCTACTTCATTTGCATATATATTCCTTGTTATCCTCTTCAGCCTTTTCAGCTGCTTTAATTGTAGCTAAGCGATGGGCAAACCCGCGCACCTATGGTTAGCTGTACTCGGAGTTTTAAAATAAATACATAATAGGGTTTCTTCATTTTATTTGACTGTACTGTTGCTGTTGAACACATGGGGACTGTTGGTGGGGATATGCTGACACTTGTAAGCAGTCTCTCTCATTTATTTACACATTCTTCTGTTCTACTTTGCAGGGGCGTTTTATTCTGAGAAGTCTGTTCTCCGACACGCCCCCTGCACTCGTCCATGTTCCATGTAGCATTAGGAGATCAGGCAGCACGCCTTCATTAATATGCATGGCACCCTACCGTCCTCCTCTTAAACTGCCGCTTCCGTGCAGGACTAGATTAATCCTGCATGGAAGTTTAGTAAATCCAAGGGTACATGTCTGTCCAAGGGAAAATTTAAATGTTTTTACATCATCTGGGAGGTTCTGAGAATGCAGCCAAGCAATCCTCCTTAAAACAGTACCAGTGGCCACAGCCCTGGAATAAGTATCAATACAGTCATATACACACACAGCAAACAATAAATAGTGACTTGTGCAACAGAAAAAAATCAGTTATTTATAGCAGATTTTCTTCAGAAGAAGAAACTTTAGCTAAAACATTCTTCATATATTCAGAATATATCAAAACAAACGTTATCATATGAGCTTGACAATTTAAAATTCTGAAAATCAAAGTTGCAGAACTATCCATTTTCCCCATACTCATTAACAATTTCTTCTCCTTATGACCACTAAGCACAGAAGAGGTTATCAGGGACCTGGGGACCCAGGTTGATAGTGGCCTTTCTTTTGACACTCACGTTGCTAAAGTGGTTAGAAAGACCTTCTACATTGCCCACCTGATCATGAAGGAATTCACATCCAGATCTAGTGCGGTCATTGTTCCCCTGTACTCTTCACTTATCAGACCAATGATTGAGTACAATGCCCCATTCGGGATGTATCTCACCCGACATCTGCAGCAATTGGAGAGACCCCAAAAGTTCCTCACCAAAAGGATAAAGGGACTCCAAAATCTGTCATATGCTGCCAGATTGAAGAAACTCCAGCTCTATTCAGTCGCATACCGTCTGCTCAGAGGTGACATGTGCCTGACATACAAGGCCATGTCCAACCCGGAATTAATGGACATGCTCCAACTCAAAAAATCCATATCCACCAAAACCACTAGAGCAAGCAACTTAAACCTTAGCATGGATATAAATAGGACGTGCTGGAGGGATAGATTTATCACTCAGAGACTCCCTATACTGTGGAATAAAATCCCGGTCCATGTGAGGCAGAGCACCTCGCTGGCTCTGTTCAAGAGAAATCTTGACCTGTGGATGGGAGATTGTAGGTTTACCCCGGGAATCATCTCTGTGTCACTGCTGGACAGAGGCACAACAAACTAATGGGCACAGTATTTTTTCATATAAGGGGTGGCGTAAGCCACAAAACTTTGGGCTAGGCTTATAAATGCCTTAGGGCAGATAGCCTAGTATAAACCTATGAACCTATTAGAAAGAATAGGATTGGAATTAACTAAGTGCTTATCAGCAGTGGAGTCAACTAAGGCTATACCTGTTGGTTCAGCTTTGGAAAAAGTGTATAAAGTTTAAAAGACTGAGGAATGTTATACATCCCTTCCGCCTTTTTAGGGACAGCTAGATGACTATCAGGACAATTGCAGACAGTACAACACACATGCAGACAGGACAGGAGGACTGGGTGTAGGTTATGAAAAATCCTTCTTTAACATCTCAAGTATTTTTGCGAGAATGAGAAACCTCAGAGTTCTCTCAATAAAAACACTGGGAAATTGTAGCCAAGTCTCACTGAAAGAGAAACCCCCACAGGGAGAATCAGAAACTGAACTGTCCTCTAAGTTTTATATCAGAAATCTGAGGACAAATTCCTGAATCTGTCCTTGCATCTTCCCATGCAGATTTTTAATCTTGAATCTCTTTAGTAAAAGAAGCATCCCTCTTTCTTTTACCAGAAACTACTCTACAAGAAGGCTCAATAACTAAAGGGATCCAGTGCAAAATATGATTGGTCTGGGGTGTAACAAAGGGCCACAGCAGAGTCGCCCACATGTGACTGAGACAAATTGATAGCCCACTGTTGTAGCAAAGGCTGTTTGCTTCACTTTTCCTTTTCCTTTCTGTGTCTGGGAGGACAGGCCATGGGACTGACAATCTGTTCCATGGTCAAGCTGAAAATGGCACCTTTTTCCCATGAAAAAATAAGTAGCAAATGCTGGTAAAATGATCAGTTGACAAAAGCAACTTCTTTGACAGAATAAAATACAGTAAAAAAGCACTTTCAAACACTATGACTGCCCCATAGTGAAAAAATAAATATGGTTTCTTCACAGAAAATATTATCAGTTTGTTACTCTACTTTTTAAGTGACAGAAAAAAATGAGAGCTCTGTTTAAAAGTATGTTACAGACTCAAGGCAGATGATTAAAACACAGCACTCCTAGCTTTAAAATAACTTTCCTGAAGAGAAAAGAACTAAAACATCATCATCCCCAAAGGGAACTCATCTGGCCAGCAAGGGAAGCACAAGCCAATGGAAAAGCCTTAAAAGCCTCAGAGGAACATACTGTTCAGTGGCAGGAAAGCGATGAAGGGTTTCATACCCAAACTTGTCTCAGTCATCTCAGCTCAAGCTGCTTGACACTTTGGTGCATTCAAGGTGACTGAAGCTTTGGAAACTGGCCAGCTCTTATATCCTTGGTAGGATATAACCTGGCTCTTATATAGCTAAGGCAACAGCTGCAGTCATCAATATGAAGAACATCTAGTCATACAGATTCTTAACTTTCCTTGTACTCTTTAATGTCCACTTGTATTAGTTCTACTGAGACTTGATGATTTGAGTACATTGAGAAATTTATTTATTTAACATTTGTTGACTGGGAAAGTCTGACTTGGACAGAGCCTATTTTCAGTAGACACCTGTGGACAAATGCTCCAGACGCATGTCTTTGGATTGTGGGAGGAAACCGGAGTACCCGGAGAAAACCCATACGAATGCAGGGAGAACATGCAAACTCCACACAGAAGGTGCCCCAGCCGTGAATAGAACCGGAGAACTTCTTGCTGTGAGGTGACAACATTAACCACTGCACCACTGCACCGCCCAAAATTATCAATACATTTATAAGCGACAAATACAGTACCCATAGTAATCTGCCTATTTTCTTTTATTATGGTAACTAGGTTTGGCCCAAGGGCTACAACATCTTACTACAAAGTCGAAAGAAAAAATCTGCCTATTTTCTTTTATTATGGGTAACTAGCCTCGACCAAGGGCTATGATGACTTACTGCAAAATAGGAAAAACAAGGTCTGTGCAAACAATATACACCATTTTAAAGAATGTGAAATCCATGCAAGGGCAGCACAGTGATATAAAGTTAACTTTGCTGGCTCACAAAGATTGCTTTCCTGTGACGCCTTCTATGCAGAATTTACATATTTTCTTTGTGTGTACGTGCATTTTTTTGACTGCTCCAAATTTCTTCCACATGCTAACATTGTACTGTAGGTAAAGTGGTTGTTGATGTGTCTTTCGGCTTTTCCCTGTTAGGGGTTGCCACAGCGGAACTCCGGTCCGCTAATGATTGGCAGCAGATTTTACATGCCGAGTCGCCAGCTCTGACGCACAACCTTCAACGAAGGTATGCCCATTCATGCATATCTCCACACAGATGACGCTTTAGCTGAGAATCAAATGGGACAACGTCTTACTGTGAGGCGACAACGCTACCGCAGCACCACCACTGATCTTCTAAAATTGTGTGTGTGTGTGTGTGTGTGTGTGTGTGTGTGTGTGTGTGTGTGTGTGTGTGTGTGTGTAACTAAAGTGGCAGTTTAAGTACTGTGGCCTTTCCTATGACAGTTTGTACTAAACCATTCTACAGGACCTGGTTTGGGAAGTGGGAAGGTTGCTACTTATGTAGAGATCATGGAAAATGTAAGCATTCAGGACAGGTTTATGATGTGCCTGTCAGGTAGGTTAATGAAGGTGTGACACAGTTTTATAACAAGATAAGATGGTTTGTCAGTATGGATGATTATTTATTCTTTTAGATCAAATGAAATGCTCCAGCTAGCATCCCTATATTTGTTTGTTCCAAAATTAGGTCAAGAAGTTTTATTTTTCTTACAATGCTATTGTGAATGTTTTGTTTACATTTGAATGTCCTGCTGCTATTTTATCATTTGATTACCAGATAAGAATATTTCCCATGAACTTGCTGTTTACTACAGATCTGGGTAAAAAAAATGTACTTCTTTCAACTGCAACACAGTCAGTACTCAGAATTTTTGGGGTTCTAAATGTGAATGTTTTCATACTTGAATTCTTGAATTTGATGCTGCTGTTTTACCAGTTGATCACCAGATAGGGATCTTCGGTATCGATCTGTAGTTTGTGGTTAATGCTGAAAATTATCTATTTTTGTTTTGTTTATGATTTTTTTTCAGACCATATAATATGCTTAGAATTAATAATAATCATCATCATCATCATCCTCATGATCATCAAAAGGAAGAATGTAACATTTTTTTGCTATGTCATTCATACTGTGTTGCTTTACATACATTCAAACATTTCAGGCACTGTAGTAAAGCCTTTTAGGTCCAGCAATATAGAAAAGCATTCATCTACGTAAGTGTCCAAGTTCCTCTTAAAGGTATCTAAACTAGTGTTTGCTTTAATATAACTTATTTGTCTATTCCATAGATCAGATATTCACTGTGAGAAATTTTTAGTACAGCTCTCATTCTTATGTAAGCTCCTACGCAGATTGCCAGATCATTCTCTACTACTCTTTGATAATCCCCATTTTTTTTATATATATAAAAGCTTTCCCACTCTGCCTTTTAATGTTTTTTATTCATTATCTATAATCACAATTTGTCACTATAACAAGCATCTGATGTGTTTGGTGGCACTGATTCTGTTTATCTGAATTAATGTGAATTAATTCTTAATGTGGTATATACTACAATATCTCCCATTATTGAAATGGATCATTCTATTTTAACAGTAAATAAATACCAGATTATCCCAGATATTGCATCATATCAATTTATGGGTTTATCTATCTTTGACTGAAGTTTAACTTCCTTCTTAACAAAACACTTAAAAAGAACCTTCTTCATCACCTGAGAACCAAAACATGAGTCCTTCACAACTGTCACATACATTAATTTCTTTTGTTCCATAAGACACATAACAGGTTCTTTTTGTTCAGAAAAATATGAATTCACTGTACCATCCAATGATGTATTTAAAGCTTTTGCTGCCTTAATTCCATTTGACTATAGTACAGAATATATGGTGCAGCATCACTGTAAAGGCTCTCCAGTGAAAGGCCATCTCCGCCTTTCACTTCCACTGCAACAATAATCTGAAGCAGAAACACCATCCAAGCTGCTACTCTGTAATGGAGTCTTCTTTCTTTTCTTTCATCCACTCCAAATCTGAAAACTTTTCAGATATAGAAACAACTCGACTTGCAACACCATCTGCAATAGGTCCTTAAGTAAGGGACATAAGTAAGTACTAAGCTATCAGCCCTAGGGCCTATATAAGCCTAGCCAAAAGAGGTTCCCTGGCTTTTGCCACCCAAGAAAATTATTTTCTTGTGCACCTGTCATGCAGAGCCACAGAAGTGACCCCCGGGGTGAATTCCCTGTTTCCCATCCAATTGTCAAGATTTCTCTTAAAGAGGGCTAATGAGGAGCTTTGCTTGACATGAATGGGTAGTCTTTTCCAGAGCATGAGAAGTCACTGGGACA
Source organism: Protopterus annectens (assembly GCF_019279795.1). Taxonomy (NCBI): domain Eukaryota; kingdom Metazoa; phylum Chordata; order Ceratodontiformes; family Protopteridae; genus Protopterus; species Protopterus annectens. The sequence continues at coordinate 1,464,602,486 of NC_056731.1, read as the reverse complement.
GGAATCTATCCTTCCAGCATGTTCTGTTTATTGTGGTGGCACGGTTTAGGTCCCTGGAGTGTGTGGCCCGGAGAGATTGGGATTTCTTTAAGTGTAGCATGTCCATCAGATCTGGGTTAGACATAGCTTTGTATGTTAGGCAGAGTTCACCTCTGAGTAGGTGATATGCGGCAGAGTAGAGCTGGAGTTTTTTTAAATGGTCTGCATATGGCATCTGTTTGAGGCCAGTAATCCTCTTAGTGAGGTATTTATGAGTCCTTTCTAGTTATTGTAGATGTCTTGCGAGGTACATGCCAGATGGGGCTTTGTAGTCTATAATGGGTTTAATGAGGGATGAGTAGAGAGGAACGATGGCCTCTCTTTTTCTGGAGGAGAACCTCTTTGTGATGAAGTGTGCCATGCAGTAGGATTTCCTGACTACTGTGACAATGTGATTATCAAAGGAGAGACTACTGTCCACCTGTGTCCCAAGGTCTTTTATCACACTGTCGGTATTTAGTAGGCTACCGCCTATGTGGTAGTTCATGGGTATGGTGTTTTTCCCAAAGGGGATGACAATGCACTTCTTAGCATTGAGCTTTAGACCATGACATTGACACCAAGCATCAGTCGTAGTGAGACCTCTTTGTAGAATGTCCACATCCTTAGGTGAATCTACTATGGCTCCTAGTTTGCAGTCATCTGCAAACTTCATTAGCCAGAGACCTGCTGTATTAGCCTGGACTTCTGAGAAGTAGATACCGAACAGGAGAGGGCCCAAGATCGAACCCTGTGGAACTCCGCTTGTCACTGGTCTGAAGTCGGACTTGGAGTCGGCTACCTTCACTGTGTGGGTTCTGTTAGTGAGCCAGTTGGCCACTCATCTTGTGATATAGGGATTTATGCCCAGTGCAGTGAGTTTATCTATAATACCAGAGTGGGGAATTGTGTTGAATGCCTTGGCGAGGTCAAGATAGGCTGTGTGCACCACCTTACCCTCATCTATGGCTCTGGTGACTGTTTCAAAGAAGTCAATCAGGTTTAGGAGGCATGATTTACTTTTTACAAACCCAATCTGAGTGAGGTCCAGAGTTTGGAGGTGTTACATATGTCTTTGTTTATAAGCTCCAGGATGATGCATTCCATGGCCTTGCAGACCAGGCTCATCAGGCTAACAGGGCAGTAGTTCCCGGGTTCAGTGGTGGCACCCCCTTTGTGAAGTGTGATGACTGTCACTGTGCACCATTCCATAGGCACAAAGCCTGAAGTGAGGCTATGGTTGAACATGGTACTTAGGTGGGGTGTCAGTTTGTTCTGTAGTTCATGCAGAGTGCAGCCTGGGATGTTGCCTGGTCCCATGGATACTGTGCTCTTGGCTTTCGAGAGTGCGGTCTTTACTTGTGTGTCCATGATTACAGCGGCTTTGCAATCTTCCGGTATGGAGATAGGCCCTTTGGGGGGTGAGGGGGGAGTAAAGTTTGCACTGAGCCTGTCTGCCAGGATGTTGCCAATATCAGTTGGTTCAGTAAATCTGGTGCTATTGTGCTGTAGCTCAGAGCAGATCTGAGTGTTGCCATTGAGATTCTTGACATAGCTGTAGAATGCTTTGTGTTTGTCTTTAGAATCCATGGCAATATTATTTTCGTAACTAGTTTTGGAGGATTTTATGAGGGATCTCAGCTTCTTAATGAGGCTGACCAAGGAGTTCCTGCAATCATGGGATTTTATTCTTTTTTGCAACAGTTTCTTTCTTCTGTTGCAGACTTTGTTTATGGCAGGGGACAACCAGATTGGCTTTCTTTTTTTGGAGGATAGCGTCTTGGTTCTGTTGGGGATGACATGGTCCATGCACTCGTGTATGTACTTATACAGTGCATTTGTATATGATTCAGTAGTCGTGCCTCTATTTTCCATCTGAATGGGTGTCATGAAGTTAGCCACTTCTGTCTTAAGAAGCATAAAGTTGGCTTTGGGGAAGTTTTTTATGGTGGCTTCCTTAATGAGGGGTAGGGGCAGGATATGGATGCCTACAGTGATTAGCTTATGGTCGGATCTGACCAGTGAGGAGTTGACCTCTGGCGTGGAGCATCTGTTACTCATATTGGTAATGAACAGGTCCAGGATCTCGTGGCACCTGTTGGGGGTATGTACAAGCTGATCCAGGGCAGTGGAATTGATGAATTCCAGAAAACATTGAGCAAATGAGTTAGTACTTGAGTAGTTTTCTCAGTTGATGTTGAGGTAGTTGAAATGTCCCAATATTAGGGTATTGAGCTGTACCTTAATATTATCCAGTATATCGAGAAACATGAAGTGGGCATCCTGGGGCATGGTGGGGGATCTGTAACAAACTACAACCTGAATTGCAGTCTTGCCCAGTGTTAATTGTACTTGGACAATTTCAGATGCATTATGTTGAGCAACTAGCCTGGAGGTGTGGATATTCTTTATGAATATGGACACACCTCCTCCTTTAGTGTTTCAGTTCAGGTTAGGTGGCCGAAAGGTGTGGTAAGAATTTTAGCCTGGAAATACAGCAGTGCTCCCTGGACCCTTAAACCAGGTCTCTGTCACTACACAGACGTCGATGTTCTCCATCTTAAGGAGTGCCTCGAGTGAGTGCATTTTTAGGTTTAGACTTCTGGCATTTAGTAGCATTACCCTTAGATTTCGCTTGTTTGTACCTACTATGATGGTGCATCTGATGTTTGAGTCTTGCCTAAAAAATGCACTGTAGGGGCTGCAAGAGCCTTAGCCAGTGTCTGGAATCCTAGAGGCGACAGGTGCAGGCCATCTCTGGCAAAGCATCGTGTCCTGTCGACCATGTCATCCTAGGCAGACAGATACTGGATCCCCTTAGACTGACCCCACACGCTTAGCCAGTTGTTGAAGTCAATCATTTTGTCCTTGTACTGTGGTATCATAATGGGTGATGGCAGGATGCTACTCAGGGCTAGTGTCATACCTGCCTGGGCCACATGGTCAGAGAGCTTCTCCATGTCTCTTTTCATGTAGACCAGGGAGGTACGTCTCAGGTCATTCACTTCAACATGGACAATGACAGAGTCATATTTGTACTTGTTGTAGAGTGACCTGAGTGGGTGCATTATATGGCATATCCTGGCACCTGACAGGCAGCTGACAGTAACTTTCTCCTTGTTTAGCCTGGTGAGTGGGACGTCAACATGCCTGACTATAGAGTCGCCTATGACTAGTGTGTTGGGTATGTTGTTTTGCCTTATGGGCTGAGGATGAGTGGCACACTGACTTTGTGGGCTATGTGTCATTCAGGTAGTGTTGGGGGGTGGTGGTTGCTTTTATTTCAGGTTTGGAGGTCTCTGTTGTTTGGGCAGATTTTTATTGACAGCTCCTTCTCCAGCTGCCTATGCTCTAAATGTGAAACAGTTTCTGAAAAGAGTAGACGTTATCTGATATGTTAGCCAAATTTGAATTGAAGGTTGAATCCCATTTCAGTTTTCCCTTAAAAAGACTATTGTCCTAATGGGACTAGGGTGATTAACAAAGGGTAAATAAAACATTAATATATTAAGGAAATACTATCAAAAGCTTCATTAAATATTTCTTATTAATCAGAAATGACATGTTAATGCAAATATTCACATTCTATTAATTTTCCTATTGACTGCTCATAACAGAACTGGTCTGTATGCTGGTGTAAGGGGTGGCACATAAAGGAATTTGACAAGGGCTATGGAGCCCTAGTTCAGGGGATTGTCTTCACTCTCTGGTTTTACCCCATTTCCTGAAGGTTTTGCTCCCCATTCTCTAGTTCAGTCATCAGTGCAACTGGACTTCTAAGTCTACCTCTCAGTGTCTGGTTGGCTGTTCAAAGTTGCCTCTTCCCAATGAGTTTATGCACACTCTCACAGTCTAGAATGTTAGTATCATTGTTAGTGTCTCAATATAAGAATATTCTAGTGCACCTTTACTACATCTGTACTACTGCTTCCACACCAAGTCCTCAATACATAAATCTATTCTTTGTCCAAAACTGAAAGGACATGTTCATATGTCTGGATAGAACTCAGTGTAACCCTTACCTTATGCACTAGCATCTCATACACCTTAATCATCTTGTACTGCACAGCTTCCTTATATCTATCCAGATTATCTCAAAACCTCAACTCAACAACCTTAATGTTTCCCTCCTCGATGACAGTAAATGTCCGACTAGGTGTTGGGTAGAAACACATGGCAAAAAAGGAGACTGATGCTTGTAAATGAATGTCTTTGCTCTGTCTCTGAAGGAAAAAAAGCAACAAAAAGTGGATGACTACTGTTCTTTCCACAAAAGAAAGTGTACCCTACGAACTTGATGAGCTAGCTGTACAAGTTTTAATTTACAAAAGTATTCAACAGAAGAGTCTTAAACAAACAGAGCTAAATGGAAATGTCATTCACTTTTTAAACAAATCATAGGTTCATAGATGTGTACTAGGCCAATGGCCCTGGAGCCTTTACAAGCCTAGCCCATAGGATTACCCTGGCATCATGCCACCCAACCTTAGTTCCCAGTGCCTCTGTCGAATAAAGCTGCTGATAATTTCTTGTGAACTATAGAATACATTAGTCTGGGGCATGCTGGTACTGCAGAGAATGAAAGGAAGTTAAAGTTCAGGAGAGCTAACAGAGAGCAGATGTGAATCTCTTTAACAAGATAGAGGGTTGAATGATTTGCCTTCCCAGTTTGACTTCAGATTAAAAAAATAGAGACACAGCTGATGGAAAACAGCAGAACATTTAGATGCCAATGAGGCAAAGTCAAACTTTTTTCAAAATGGGATTACCATGCCAAGGAAGTCCGTTGTATCACACCCTGCAGCTGGCTATGATACACTTACGATAGACGATCTGTATATCAAATGACACACTAGTATGGGAAGGTCAATACTCTGGATACTGTGCACACCCACACAAACATTACAAAATTAAACTAGCTGAAAGATATGTACACTGTGAGGGACAAGAACATTTCTGAAAATGAAGAAGGAATGATAATTTGGGAAAATCCATAGTAAGCTGTTTAGACAATTATGAAATATCAGGACATGACAGCAGAAAAATAGGAAAGATACTTGAATAGTTTCAGTTATACTGAGGAAAAAAAATAGGAAAAACTAAAACAAAATCCAAGCATATTTAAATATGTTATCAGTGCTGATGTTTTTTTGTGAACTATAGAATAAGTTAGCCTGGGGCATGCTGGTATTGTAGAGAATACTCCTGATAAACATTAAATACTGAAGTAATTTTGACTTTGTGAATTTTACTTATGATTTGACTTAGAAATAGGGTTATTTTTGCCATAGGATTAAAAACTCCAAAGCTTTGGAGATTAGCAAAAACAGAAAGGAGTCCTATGACAAAAACTGGCCTTAAAATAGAAACAGGTTGCGAATGACACCTGTTTGAATTTCAGCAGCACAGGTGATGTTTGCAAAATAAGGATTACATAGCTTAGAGATGTAGTGGGCCATCCAGCGTTGTCCAGGATTTAGATAACTCTGACAAAAAAAAGCAGAAGGTTATTACAAATGAAGTTCATTTAAATGACTTGATTGCAACCAGCTGAGCATTACAAAAGTCAACATTGGACCAGTCATTTTTAATGTTTGATGCAACCTTGCAGAATGCCTATAGAGAACCACTCGCCTTTTATTCATGACACAAAACTATTTTAAACAACTGATGCGCAGTAAAAAGAGATATAGCATATTTGAAAAAGAAAGCATCTTAAACTGAGTCCAGGTGATGTACAACTATTTGTAAAGAAAAAGAAAAAGAGTGTGGAGCAAAAGTTGTAAGAAATCTGAATACATACTGAATGACCTAAAGTTGGGAAACCAACGAATAAGATATGTTACAAAATAATTATGTATGTATGAAAGATATCAGGATTCCAAAATCCACATGCTGCTTCAATGTGCATAGGTTTGTATTTGTGATGAATGGCACACCTCCACATGACAATTATTTGGCCCTGCCATCCTTGCAAGAATGCACCTCGGTATGATTGTTGGTCTCTTCTAGTGATTCTACCATGAAGATTGTGCTCACAAGCTCATCCATCTCTGCCCAGCCACCCAAGGATATGTGAGCAGGCTGACGCCTCATCGTTCTTCTCCTTCCCCATTCTAGCTCCAACAGGTGCTGGAGCCACAATTTGAATTCCTGTATATGACTGACAACAGAAACTTGCATACATATTCATTTTCAAGTAAATCTAGTGAGACATCTATTTGAACTGTGGTATTCTTTAATTGGATCACAAGTTCTGCATGACACCTCACCACACACCATAAATAGTTTTGGAGTCAATCCATTTGTATGTTAGCATTTTCATGGCTGATTTTTTTTTTTAATGCAGTTATGGAGGCAACTATAAATATAATGAGTCCATGCTCGTGCAGTAAAGAAAATACTCCAGACTATTTTTCTTTGTTTTCTTGTTTATGTTTCTTATTTTTGTTTTATTATTATTTAATTATTTGATTCAAATGATAATTTGGGACCAACATATAGCCCAAGATGTCACTAGGCTGTGTAAATATTAGCTGTAGCAATGGTCAATATTAATGTGACATCCCAACCCCACATGAAAAATGGGGAAAGGGGGAGTTATGAATGTATGGATATAGCACAAACTACATGAATATGGAAACTGTCTCAAACGGAGGGATCTATAATAGGCAAGGAATATGCATTATGGAGAGATTTTTCAGTCACTAGTGTGTACCTAATAGCACGTGCTTTGTTTTGGTGGTTTTAATTACCAGATGCACATTATATTTTCATTGCATTGGTTTCCTTATATCATTCTGTAGAACATTCTAGAAAATAAAATTATTGACATGCCAGTATTAGATAACAGTTTGAATGACATAAAGAGAGGGTGATAGGTTAAAATTCCCTAATGGTATTATAATGAAAACTGAAGATTGTAATAGACCAAGTAAACAGTTGTTGAAGCTCATTTCTTATTTGTTTCTTTTAGTTTCATTCATAAGAGAAAACTGTTTAAAATAAAAAGAGCATCTTGATTTAATAAGTTCATACCATTTTATATTATTTAAATAAGTCAAAATGTTCTAAGTATATACAGAATTTTCTGAAATGTACAGTGTATACCAAATGTATAAATAGCATTTCTAAAAGACTGGCATTAAAACCTTCATATTTAGTCTTATGTTAAACTAGTTTCAAAGCCTTTCTCTCTATGCAGCTAAAACAAGACTTGCATTAATTAATTTAGTTTGCTAAAGGAATGACTTGATATGTTTTGAAATATGTAGTCTTAATTAAAGCTAAATCCTCAAACATCTCCATTTATTTTAAAAAATGTGGAGTCTATGTTGGCCCTGTTATACTACTACATTTTAAAGCAGACTTGCCTTTATGTCTTAGAAGGAATCCAATAACACAGTTAGGTTATTGACATTAAAGTATAACTGTTCCCTATGTGTGTTCTGTTTTTAATTTGCGTTATTACATTCAAGCATCAATATAATAACCATTACACTTACAAGTATCACAATGTACTGTTGTACCCACCTAATTAGCAATTTAAAGTATAGCTTTGTTCTGCCAGCATATTAGGTTCTGCTTGTATAAATACATGGGAAATCCATCTTGCTGTTTTTAAAGACCTGAACCTTTTGTCTCTTAAGCTTGGTACACAGATAAAATGATTAAATTGGCCCTCTCAAGCATAGCTAGTCCTTTTATATCACTTTCTGCTTCACAACAATGACAATTAAGCTGAACATCTGGGTTATGTTCCATTGCTTCTGAAATTGTAATGCTGGAATGACTGTTTTATGGCTCACTTACAATCAACCTGTAAAAGTTGATGCCTATAATACAGTATAATGCTGGTGTGTATAGTCTGCTTCAGAACATTGTAATTTAATGGATTGCAGTACTGTCAGAATATATTTTGTTTCCATAAAAAGAAAACATGACATCCTGTACCAGTTTTCAAGCTCAAAGAAAGCAACATGACACCCTTTCTTTTATTAAACAATAATAGTAATAATAATGATGATAATAATAATAATAATAATAATATAGAATACGGAGAAGAACAACTGTACATTGATGTCTAGATGAGAAATCTAGCATTTCCTTATATTATAATGCAACATATGTTTAATACTGGGAAGGACATTTTATCTTGTACACAAAGCAAAATAAAACATTTTAAATAATTGCATTTTCATCCATTAGCTTTGTTAGCATCTACTACTGTGGTCACATAAGAAAATAGCATAGCAAATTGCATTGTGAATGAGCACATGTGATATGCAAGCTGTGATAATTTTTCTTAGTATTTTACTAACTATTTTACTGGTAATACAACAACGTGAGTAAGGCTGTCTTCAAAGAACATCTCAGTACCAAAAGTGATAAGGAAGGAGATTTGCATTTTATGAGCCACACATTAGTTTCTCAGAGTAAGAAAAGCAATTTATTATTTTTTTAATATTCCTGGGGGAATGATGAGTCTAAAAGGTGGATTAGAAGATATTGATAGCGAAGTACAGACTACAGGTGCACATTTTTAAATGTGCATGTGTGATATAAGTGTATATAGCAGTTGCAAAATGTTTGCTGTGAATGCGTTTGTAGAACTTGCAAAAGGCTTTATTTTAAACATGGTAACACTTGTGATTTCTGAACTATATGTGCAATACAGAATTAAAATTAACAAACAAGTTTTCTCAGAATTTAGATATTGTGATCAGAATACTCTAGAATAATAGCATACATATCCAATATATATATTTTTGTTGTTGTTAGGACCAGCTGAGCAATATTGTGAAAAAATACTATACCAAAAAAAATGTACAATAACAGTGGGGTCTGTTATGAATAATCATGACTCATGCACAACTAAGCAACAACAAAAAAGGCCAGCGTAGAGAAAAAAATTAGCACTTTTGTTCTTTATTTTAATAGACTTTTTCAGACAGAGTCGAGGTAATCAGTACATGAATATGCAAACTCAAATATCTAACACCTTTTATTGATGACAGCAATACTCAAAAAGTGGCAAAATATGCTCCCTGTACTCCCTAATGTGTGGTCAAATCCTCACACCCTACAGTATATATAAATGATCTTTCAGTGACAAAAGTTTCAGCAGCAATGAACTAGCCAGTGACAAACATTAGGCTTACTGGCAGGAGTTCTGCTTAGGCTACAGAATGGTAAAGTTCAGCAGCAGCAGGTTATTTTGATTCTCTAAATGAATCTGCCTGTTTTAGACATGAAATTATCACTCATTTAACCAACTCTAAATGAGCCATATAATTTCTAAATCATGAATTTTTAAACTTCTTTTAAAGTAATCTTCCAGAATGAAAGAAATAGCAGACAACCTCTGTCATTTGTTCCTTGAATAAACTACAGATTGTATGTCTCAGACATCTGTCTGACATCCTTTTAATCTAATTAGTTTTTTTCTATGTGGTTTTTCCACTGCTCACTGAACATTAAGGTTTAGCCCATCAGCTATGTTAATTTTTTCTCCCATCTTATGCATCCTCCAGAGAAGGTGAAAGCTGGTTGTGGTGGTGGTTGTGGGGGGAGGGGTTGAACAGGCAATCTCAGTGATCATTTAGCCTTTACAGGCATTTTGACATTAAGGGCTTATTTATTTAGGATAAACCAACCTGGCGAGATAAATGGGTAATCCGCAGTACTGTAAGACTAAAGTGACATCACAATATGCTTTTATGATAAGATGAGAGCTGCCATCAAAGGTTAAGCCTAAATGTCAGTCCCAGAAATAGCTGGTGCAGTTTCAACCCTCTTTTCTGGGATTGTGGTACTGCATGGCCCCAATCTGCTCTTCTCTGTCCAAGGATGGATACATCTAACTTCTAATGCCAGGTCCATACGACACTGGAGATGCTTATTGATCTCAGGTCACCTTAGTTGTAGACATTTGCAAACAAATTCCACTTTTGATGAAAAATACAAAGTCTAAAAAAGATTAAGGAATTTGTTTGAACATAAGGAATTTGTTTGAACATTTTGTGGAGTGTGATTTGCCCTTGCACCATTCAACTAATATGATCAACATTGATCTTTCTCTAAGAAAAATGGATATTTATACTGTTTCATCCTTAAATGTGTGTCTTATGACAAAGCTCCTGCTATGTCCTTTATGTAACAGGAGCTCTACCCCAAGGCACACATCTGCAAATGTTTTCACTGAGATTTTTGTCATTTTACAATAGCCTGTGGACATTAAATTGGTCCCTGACCCTTGCTTACCAGGATCTCTGCCACGAGGTGCACATATGCAAACATTTTTAATGAGAATTTTGTAATTTTCCAATAGCTTGTGCACGTTACATTAATCCCTGCCACTTGCATAAAAGGAACAATGCTACTAGGCATACACGTGCAAACGTATTCACCATGATTTTTGTCATTATGCAATAGCCTGTAAACATTACATCAGATCCTGCCCCATATGCAGTATGAGATCTGCAACAAGGAATGAGTCTGTGAATGTTTTCACAGAGATTTTTGTCACTTTGCAATGTAAGCAAGTTTATCATGAAGAGCCTTGCTATATATTAGCTGTGACTAGTCAGATATGTGCCTGCTTTGCGTTTGAACATGACAGTGACTCCCCACCCCCACAGGTGTAATATATGCACTCTAAAGACCACTTTCCAAGTTGTCCACAGTCCTTTGTCTTGCCAAACAGCTTACACTGTAAATGCCAGATATTTCATTTCCCTAGCTTCTTTGTGTCTGCCTTTAGCAAGTGAAAAAAAAAACTGTTCAGTTTTATGCCTCCTTGCTAATCACCAAGCACCAGCTATAAAATTGATTAATTGTCCTGAGGGGTGGGGTACAAAGTGCCCCAGGTTTGTTGAACAAGCTGAATAGTGGACAGATTCATAAATCTATCCCCCTACCAGTCTGTGTCACTGCAGTAGAATGTACTCTTAAATCTCCCTTGACTTATGACTCCACATTCATTCAGTCAGCATCTCCCTTCACAGGACAGGTAGGTTTCATGTTATTAAGTTTAGATTTGTTCTTAGAGTGTGTAGAACAATAAAAGACCTTGTGATGTGTTGTATTTCTGTTGATTTTATTCTAGTCAGATAAGCAGTATGTATGTTGAGCCTGTGCCCTAACAAATATGTAATTCTTGCATGTGATATCAGTTACCGATGCTTTGGTATATGCAGCATTCTTTTGATATACTGATTAATTTGATGTATGTTTACTTAGTATAGTTTTTAATCTACTTAGCAGTGTAGTGCTATGTTCTGTTAATCTGCTTTATACAGCTCTAAAGAGGGTATCACTGTGATTATCTTTCACTACACTTCTTGCTAAACCTATTTTGACCTTATATTCATAAACATTGTTACCTTCTACCTGTTATTGGAATAGTAAGTCTTCTCTTGCATAGACTCCTTCATCTCTAAGAATATCTAGATACCTATGGGTCGACTTTATTGCCTCCACATAATGCTTCAGTATAGTAATGTTCTTCTCTTTTCTTTCCTTTCTAAGTCTGTGGGCATTAGATTGGTCCCTGTTCCTTATTCAGCAGGAGTTCTGTCACCAGGCACAAATCTGTGATCGATTTCACTGAGATTTTTGTCATTTTGCAATGTAAGCAAGTTTAACATGAAAAGCCTTGCTGGATATTAACTTTAACCAGTAAGGCACATGCCAGCCCTTTTCTGGAAAGTGGCTGTAACTTTCCCCCAAAAAGGAGTAGTCCTTGCACTCTAAGGACCGCATACCAAGCTGACCACTGTCCTTTTTCTTGCCAAGAAGATTACACTACATACTTAGGTTATTTCTTCTCACTAGCATCTTGATGCCTGCTTTCAGTAAGTGAAGGAAAACCTGCTCTTATTTGTGCCTCTTTGCTAAATACTCAGCACGGATTATAAAACTGACTGCTTTCTGTACTTGGCCTGAGGGGTGGTAACCATGCTCAAACTAAATACTCACAAGGCAATTTGTAATCATAAGTATACACATACCCCCAGGTAATAATGCAAAAACACTGGAAAATATTCTCTTCCAGTCCTCCTCAAAAATCCTCCATGAAACCATGGGTGAAAATCTAACCAGTAATATACAAGTGTACAAGTTTTCCCAACTTATAATCATGCCATCTAAATATAACAAACCCACAGCCAAAAAATCGATCCTTGATTGGATCCTAACATCCTCTACAAATAAAATTTCATCCCATGGAACTCTGGCAGGCAGGCATAGTGACTCCATACTGATCTACACTATAACGTAGCAAAGTGACAACCTCAAAATGCATCATTTACAGCCTGGAAAGAAATCTTACTACTTTTCATGAAGACGCTTTTATTAATACACTAAATCTCCTTAATTGGAAGACACTAAAGATTCTCTCCACAGATTATGTCGTCGTTGAGTTCAACAAAATCTTCACGGGTGTTCTAAACATACAAGACCATCAGAATAAAAAAAAGTCAAAGGCAACTCTGCCCCATGACTATCCTTTGCAATTAAACAACTCATGAAACAAAGAGACAAAGCATGGAAGTTCTGGACAGAAAATAAAACAGCTCTCACTTTACTAGCATATAGACAACTAAAAAACCCAACAAAACAACATATTACCAAAGATAAGAAAACCTACTCAACCGATCAAACAAGTGCACCAATAATGTTCTGACCCTCAATCAATAAACTATTAAATCCAGGATAAGTTACACAACCAATACCAAACACATAGAAACAAAATGAAACCATAGACAATCAAGTCAATATCCTTTTTGTACAAACAGTACATAATTAATCAACCAGGGGACTAATCAAGCTCAAGAGATCACTATTCAATCAGATAACCCCCTTCTCCTTCAGCTAGTTTCCACAGTTACCATAAAAAATACATTGCAGTTTAAATCTTACTTAAACTGCCCCTGACAATCTATCTGGTAAAGTGGATAGCCCTACTAGCTATCCACTATCCTTAACCCAAGCCATAACCCTAAGGTCCGTAACCATTTGCTCAAGTGGTGTTCGCGAAAGTGCACTTTCGGTGAAGTGCAGTTTCGCGTAACCGTGGCGCTACTGCTTATTTTCAAAAACATGAGTTTTTGATTATATACAGTAGACCCATATATATATATATATATATATATATATATATATATATATATATATATATATATATATATATATATCTATATATATCTATATATATATCTATATATATATATATATATATATATATATATATATATATATATATATATATATATATATATATATATATATATATATATATATATATATATTTATTTATTTATAGATACCAATCTTTCTTAATTGCACACTTGTCTCTTCTCTGCTGTACACTGGCTGTAAAGAAAGGGTATGTTTGAGACAAAGTCCTCATACTATACAACTGAGGTGGCTTACTGGTAAATTGCAAAGGCTATTGTGTACAGGGTACTGGGTTCAAGACCTGCAAGATCTGTTTATTTTGTTGCTAGGCAGAACAAGGACTGTTGGATACAGAGTAGTTAAGGCAGTTTTGAGCAGCTTTGGGCATGTTTGCATGGGTTTGCGTGACGGTAAGCAGTGTTAACGTACGGTTAAATGAATAGGTACTTACACCATGTTGCCTTCACTTACCAGTGTGCAAATCTGCTTAGCATTTACATTTAAGCAATGCTGAAACCTGCTAAGCATAGCTTAGCCCTGGTATCCAGTGATCACATTTCAGTCTGATAAAATAGCAGGGTAACGACATCTTTAAAAAGTGTATTTAATTTCCTGTACATAACATGCTTCTATGTGCTGTCATTACAGTAGCAAGGGGTGTGACTATACTATATGGGACACCTGGGTATACATAGGTAGTACCAAAATCTTTTCTCTTTTGATTTTTTCATACATGGGT
>NC_056731.1:1464401050-1464586050 GCF_019279795.1 Protopterus annectens | reverse complement strand
ACACACACACACACACACACATATGTGTGTGTGTGTGTGTGTGTGTGTACACACACACACACACACACACATATATATATATATATATATACAAACATACATATACAGAAATATATATATATATATATATATATATATATATATATATACACACACACATATATATATATATATATATATATATATATAGATACATATATATATGTGTGTGTGAAAATGCCCATATAAACATATGTTGCTGATAGACCACCCACAAGTGGGGCAGCATGCACAGCTGGATACAAAAGCAGCTGTGAAACTCACATCTGCCCCCTCCCCAACAGTGTAAATAAATAAGTGAACAGTACTCTGCTACAAAATCATGATAGGACATACACAATGGCCAGACATACCACAACCTCTTAGGAAAACAAATAAAATGTCTAAACATAGCAAAGAAAAATACAACCAGCCAGTAATTCACACATGTTTAGTATACTCTGATGTCTTGGCAAAAGTTTTCAAGGAGTAAATATTAGCAGAAATACATGCCTTAATCACAAGAAGCAATTAACACGTAATTACATAATTGAATACACAATAACACTCGTCATTTAACCCCCTATGGGATAAAGTATCACAGTTAATATTAATACATTGAGTCTGTGCAAAACAATTGTCCTTTTATGAGTGTTACATCACACTGAGGAATAGATGTTTTCAGAAACAGTACCTTGAGACCCATTACTGTCCCCATGGTGAGATTTATTCAGATGTATAGCTATAGACCTGACATATTTCTTATCAGTAATACATCTGACATCTTCTAACAGCCTAGTTTTAAAACATGTGTTATTGTCCCCCACATAAAATATGTTACATGGCCATCTAAGAGCATTCTCTATACACCAACATCTTGAATGTACAGACGTCAACATGTTTCCCAGCCATTCCCCTCAACAGGAATTACAGCACTAAATAATGATAGACCAGTAAGTATACCTATCAACCTACTACTGTATGACATCTGGACAAAGCCTGACATAACTGGTGGACAGAAGCCCAAATGCACTGCTGTACATGAAATATTACTGTTATACACTGAGAAAGTTACTGGTGTTACAGGGTTTGTTTTAACATATCTTTTCTGAGGGATATAAAGTCAGAAAAACAAATGGATGTTACCATCTACATAATACAATCACCAGAGTATGCTACTGATTTGCCAAGGACAACACCTGTCTGGAGAACAGCCCATACATAACAGGCTAATCTGTGGCCATTATGTGGATGGTCCTACAGTTAGGAGCAATGCAGAGACAGCACTTTGTCAGAATGAAACCCATGCAGAAGTACCATGTGCAAACAAACCCTATTAAACTAGCAGCATTCCAAACATATAACAGCAATATAACATATAACATTTTGCCCAAGTCTTGAACCTTCCCCACCGTTTAGTTGGCTTGTCTCCACAGGTCTTGTTGTAAGAGGTAGCAACTCACACAACTCCAGGATGTCTTCCTCACAAGTAATGGAAAGGGCCAATGCCTACACAGAGTACTCATTTATAGGAGTGTGTTGCCATGACATTGGCTATTGGAAAAAACTAGACAGCTGCTCTGCATGCAATTAGCAAGTCGGGAACCCCAATAGGTGCACAGGTCATCACCTGGTCATGAGCATCAACTACAAAAGCCATGCTACCACCTATTAAAACCAGCTCTATCCCTGTAGTGCACAGAGAGAGAGAGAGAGATAACAAATGAAACAAAGTGGAAAAGAGAGGAAAGAAAATAGGTAAATGGAACATGTAAGCAAGTAATTGAATGTAGTACCTGATCTTAATAGTGGGTAATATGATTTGTAGGAATGTATGTCCCAACAAGACAAGCTGTACTAATCTCCTGCTAAACAGCTGCTATGGTCATAGCATCTGGCCCTCTCTGCAGTGGGAGATATCACAGACATACCTCTCAACTGTACAGATCTTCAGAGAATGTCCACATTTTACCATCATGTATTTTTGTCTGTTCCTCCTGAGATCTGTTCTTTACTGGCAAACAGCTGAGGATTGAATTCATTGTGTAATGACAAACACTTCAGTTTAAGACTCCACGTCCTTAAGAATATTCACCATATTGCTAAATGTATAATTCTATGAATATCATATGTTTGTAACAGGAATATTACAAGTCTGTCTCTATTTATCCCCCCATCAATTTAGGCATTGTCCAGATGTGATGCTCTGAGAGGTTGTGAGGTGGGATCACAACTCAGGAGCCTGACTCACCCTAAGAAAGGACAGCTCATATATGACAACCGCAGGGGTGTCTGTCAAACAGTTGTGACTGTGCCACTGCTAGGCCAGTTAATGGGATGTTTTCCATATACATGTTACCTGTGATTATGAGTATGACACGTTTGCCTTGTAAAGCTAAGAGACCTATAGAGAGCATGTGCATAGTAAAGTACCATTGCAGACATGTGTGTTGAACTGCAAATGATATCTTGAATTAATAACATTCAAATGTATAGTGTTCTGCTGGACAATAAGCACATTTTTGACTGATATCTGTAGTCACATATACATATTCCTGTGCTATGTCAGCCAAACCATTGCCAGGTCTGTGAGCAATGACATTGTAACATAATAGCCTACTTATGTCTGTTATTTTATTTTATTTTTATTTTACATTTGTTGATCAGGATTGTCCAACTGAGCTGAAAAGCCCTTTTTCAACAGAGGTCCGGGGAGAAAAGCTCCAACATATTATACAGTTTTCATTATAAATTAGCATTGTTACAGGATTACAACAAGGCATTAAGCAGCAATGCAATGTTATACAGTGTCAGTAATCAGGAGTATAGCATAACTATTTCAAGATGTACAAGATGTATAAAAAGAAATATATCATTAAGATGAGTATAGTTTTTGGGGTAAGTGGTTGCAAAAACCCGGGTTTATCATAATGTAGTTGCATGATGGCAAGATAATTACAATGGAATGTTTCTCTGAGGCAATATGCTTAATATATTTTAGAAGACAGTAGAAAGAGTAGTCATGGAATCCTAGAGAGGGCTAGTGAGAACAGTGAGTTAAGGGCAGAAAGTAGATTAAGGTATGAGAAGTAGGGGATGTTAAGGAGGGAGAGTGCAGTGGCAGGACCAGTGACTTTTAAAGTGCTCTTTGGTGATTGTCTTAAATTGTTTAGCATGTGTAAGGGTCCTGATTTCTAGTGGGACCCTATTCCAGGCAATAGTGGGTTGAGCTGTACATGTTGTGTCCAAATTTAGACTTGGGTTTGTAGATATGTAGTAGGTCTTGATTAGAGCTTTGGAGAGGTCTGGAGGGAGAATAATGGGAGATGAGAGAGGATAGTGCTGTGCAATAGGCTGGTATAGGAAGGAATGGATTATCTGGAGCTGAAAGAGAAGAAGCTGGTGGGGTAATTCAAGACAGTTTAAGTGTTTTAGAGAGAGAGAGAGAGACAGTGATTGGATTTGTAGGTTTGTTGGGCAGCAAATTTAGCTACCTTGTTGTAGGTAGATTCAGGTTTGTTCAGGAGTGTTGAGTTAAGATTTCTGAGAATTTGAGAATTGTACATTATTTATTTTATTTATTTATTTTATTTTATTTTACATTTGTTAACCGGGCTAGTCCAGCTGGATTTATTTCCATTTTCAGTGGAGGCCCGGGGAGAAAAGCTCCAGTAATAACACAGAGATAATATAACACTTAAAAATAACCAGTACAAATTATACAAAGAAAGGATATTAAGAATACTTAGTCATAAGTATTAATGAGAGGAAAAAACTGACATTAATGTCCAACAGTCATACAGAATTAGCTAATAATATCTGAGATAAGATCAGAACATTCAGAGGAATTACATTACTAACATAGGTAGTTTAATTTACTAGAGATAAATACTACTACTGGAGGGGTGAAGTAGTAAAGATTGGTATGAGGAGGCAATACAGAGAATAGCAGAGGAATTAATCAGGATTGCAACAGGGACATACCCAGTGAGTTTTAAGATGCTTTTTGAGCCTTTGTTTAAAGAGTTGCAAGGAGGGTTGTAAAGTTAGATCTGGTGGCAGAAGATTCCAGTTTTTTTCCTGCAGTATTGGAGAACAGGGAGTTCCCTGCCAGGTTGTTTGATTTGCTTGTGCTAGCAAGAAGTTTACTAGAGGATCATAAGGAGTTGAGATTCCTATAGGGAGTAATTAGGTCGGAAAGTATAGGGGTGTTGTTAGGTTGGTAAAATATTTTATGAACAATGGTAAGTTGGGGTAGTATCAAAATGTTGTTTAATTCTAACCAGTCTAGTTGCCGTAGGTTCTGACAATGGTGTGTTCTAAAAGGGTTTCCAGTGGCAAATCTGGTTATATTATTATAGGAGTTAGCTAGTTGGACCAGATTACTTTTTTTAGGTTAGTATATATGGGTGAAGCATATAGAAGAGTTGAGATTAAATGGGAGTGGGCAATTGTAGTTCGGGATGCTGGGGTTAAGAAGGGTTTTATTCTATATAAGGAGCCCATCTTTCTATTTACTGTTTTATATTAGACTAGGTAGAAGGTAAGTAAGACAGAGCGAGTAATACTGGCTTCAGAGGTGAGAAATTTCTTGTTATGGTAAAGGAGCCCTAGTTTTGAATGAGTCTTTTTGATACAGTTATTAACATGCAAGTCAATTTTAAGCTGGTTGTCGATGGTTACACCTAAGAGCTTAGTACTGGATTCTACCTGAATGGGAGTGTTATTAAGGGACTGTATGGAGAAGGAGGGTTTAATATTGTTAAACTTTTGGGTAGGAAAAGTAACAGCTTTGTTTTTTTAGGGTTAAGGATGAGCTGGTTGTTGGAGGGCCACGTTTCAACTAAGTTAAAAGATGCCTGAGTAGCTGAGATGAGCTTAGAAGGAGAGTTGTCTGTCGTGATGAATGTAGAGTCATCCACATATTGCACTAAAGATGACTGAGGACAGGAGGTATAGAGCTGATTAGTAAAGCTATTAAAAAGTAAAGGCCCTAGGATAGACCCTTGAGGTATACCCATTTTGACAGGAAGAGGACGGGAGCGTGCAGAGTGCCAACTCACTGATTGAGATCTATCAGTGAGGTAGCTGGAGTACCATGCAACAGTATCAGAGGAGAAGTTGAGGTTATGCAGTTTGTGCAGCAGAAGAGAGTGTGAGACATTGTTGAAAGCTTTTGAGAGGTCCAAGAATAGGAAAGAAATAAGTTTATGGTTGTCCATGGCTATAAAGACAGTGTTGAGGAAGGATAATAGAGCTGTAGTGGTGCTATGTTTGGGTCTGAAGCCGTGTTGAGTGGGTGTAAGCAGATTTCCCTGTATTAGATACTGCATAACCTGTTTATGAATAGATTTTTCTAGTACTTTGGAGAGAGGGGAGAGGATAGCGATAGGTCTAAAGTTGGAGATATCAGAGGAGTTACCTCCTTTGTGTATAGGTAGAGTGTAGCATTGTTTCCAGATGGAAGGGACTTTAGATTCAGAGATAGAGTGATTAATTAGGATAGATACAGGGAGAGCAAGAGAGTCAGCTGCTAGTAGAAGAAAAGTGGAAGGAATATCGTCAGCTGATTCTGAGCATGGTTTTAATTTAGAGACTAGAGTTTTGATGCAGCTAGTAGGTACAGGTTTGAGGGAGAGGGTATTCGAGGAGATAGTATTAGGAGTAGGTTCAGAAAAGTTGGAGATGTTAGTAGCAGAGGAGTTTGGTTTAGGGTTCAGTACCTTAGATATTGAATCAATAAAATAGGTATTGAAGATAGTAGCAGTTTCTTCAGATGTCTTGTCTGGGCATGGATTTGGGGAGCTAAGATTACCAGCATGTAATATTTGGTTAATAGAGTTCCAGAATTTTTTAGAATTAGATTTTAGGGCAGTGGGAGGTTTGTTATACAAGTCCTTTTTATCTTTGTTTATGTGTTTTTTGTCAGATTTCTGAGTTCTTTATATTTTTGTAAGTCTGCAGAGAGCTTAGTTTGTGACCATTTTTTCCATAGTTTGTCTCTAGTTACCGTAAGGGTACGACTGGCTTTTGAAAGCCACAGAAATATGATGGACTTAATTTGGACTTTGCGAGGGGGAGCAAGTGAGTCTAAGATGCTAAGGAAAGTGGAGTTGAAAGCTAGACTGCTTCTTCTAGTGGGAGTTGGGTAAGGAATTTCCAGTTTACTTTAGAGAGAAGGGCATTAAAGGTTTCTGGATGGAAGTTAGAGAGTTTATGACGAGTGATAAATTTAGGAGGTTTTTAGAAATGGCAAGTGAACTTAAGCACTTTTATAGGGGAGTGATTGCTCAGGGTGTTTGGTAGGGTTTCAGGGTTATAGGTTCATAGGTTGGTACTAGGCTATCAGCTCTAAGGCCTATGCAAGCCTAGCCATAACAATTCCCTGGATATTTCTTCCCATAATATTTAATTCTCTGGGCCCCTGTCTAGCAGGGTGACTGACATGATCCCTGGGGTGAATTTCCTATCTCCCATCCAATCATCAAGGTTCCTTTTGAAGAGGGCCAATGAGGCGCTCTGCTTGAAATGTATGGGCAGTCTATTCCAGAGTATGGGGAGTCTCTGGGTCAGGAACCTATCCCTCCAGCATGTTTTGTTCATTGTGATGATAAGGTTTAGATCCCTGGAGCATGTGGTTTTGAGGGATTGGGATTTTTTTGTGGAGCATGTCCAACAGCTCAGGGTTTGACATGGCCTTGTATGTTAAGCAGAGATCGCCTCTGAGTAGACGATATGCCACAGAGTATAGCTGGAGTTTTTTTAGACGGTCAGTATATGGCATCTGCTTTAGGCCTGTGATTCTTTTCATGAGGTATTTCTGTGACCTTTCCAGCTGTTGCAGATGTCTTGTGAGGTACATACCAAACAGGGCATTATACTCTATAATGGGTCTAATGAGGGATGTGTACAGTGGGACAATGACCTCCTTTTTTCTGGATGAAAAGCCCTTAGTGATGAGGTGTGCCACATAGAAGGATTTCCTGACTGTTGTGTTGATGTGGTTATCGAAAGTGAGACCACTGTCCACCTGTGTCCCTAAGTCTCTCATCACACTTTCAATGTTTAGTGTCCTGCCACCTATGTGGTAATTCATGGGTACATGTTTTTTTCCAAAGGGATAACTATACATTTCTTGGCATTAAGCTTGAGCCCATGGCTCTGGCACCAGGCATCTGTTTCTGTAAGGCCCTTTTGCAGAATATCCACATCATTTGGGGATTCAATAATGGCTCCCAGTTTGCAGTCATCTGCAAACTTTGTTAGCCAGAGTCCCTTAGTGTTGGCCTGTACTTCAGAGAAGTAGATGCCAAACAAGAGTGGTCCCAGGACTGAACCCTGAGGTACTCCACTTGTCACTTGTCTGGAGCTGGATTTGGAGTCAACTACTTTTACAGTCTGGGTTCTGTCAGTAAGCCAGTTGGCAACCCATCGAGTGACATAGGGATTTATGTCCAGCTTAGTAAGTTTATCTATGATTCCAGAGTGGGGGATGGTGTTGAAGGCCTTGGTGAGGTCCAGATAGGCTGTGTGGACTGCCTTACCCTCATCCACAGCTCTGGAGACTGATTCAAAGAAGTCCATCAGATTCATGAGACAAGATTGGCCCTTTACAAACCCAAACTAGGTGGGGTCCAGTGTTTGAAGGTTGCCAATGTCTTTGTTTATAAGTTTCATGATAATGCGTTCCATGCCCTTGCAGATCAGTCTTGTCAGACTGATGGGACAGTAGTTCCCAGGATCAAAGGTGGATCTTCTCTTGTGGAGTGGGATAACTGTAGCTGTGCACCACTCAGTGGGCACAAAGCCTGAGGTGAGGCTATGATTAAACATGACACTTAGGTGAGGTGCCAGTTCATTTTGTAGTTCATGTAGTACACAGCGTGGGATGTCATCTGGTCCCATGGATGCTGTATTCTTAGCTTTGGAGAGTGCAGTTTCTACCTGTGTGGCCGTGATGATCGGAATTTGGAAATCTTTTGGTATTGAGATGGGCCCTTTAGGGGGTGAGAGGGGGGTGAAGTTGACACTAAATCGATCTGCCAGGATATTGGCAATATTCTTGGGATCAGTATATTTAATGCCATTCTGTTGTAGCTCAGAGCAGATCTGAGCATTGTCATTTAGATTCTTGACATAACTATAGAATGCCTTGTGGTTGTCTTTGGAATCTTTGGCAATTTTATTTTTGTAACTAGCTTTTGAGGATTTTATGAGGGATCTCAGCTTCTTACTGAGGCTGGTGAGGGAGTTTTTTGCATCCTGAGATTTTCCTCTTTTCTGCAACAGTTTCTTCCTTCTGTTGTATAGTTTGTTTATAGCAGAGGACCACCAGATTGGCTTCCTTTTTTTGGAGAAGAGCATCTTGGTTCTATTTGGGATGGCACGATTCATGCACAAGTGGATGTGCTCATACAGTGCCTTAGTGTAGGATTCTGCAGTTGAACTTCCTGATCCCATCTTCATGGGTGTTGTGAAGTTTGTCACTTCTGACTTCAGTAGCATGAAGTTGGCTTTGGAGAAATTTTTTAAGGAGGTTTCCTTACTGGGGGGTGGGGGTGAGATGTGGATGTCAAGGGTGATTTGCTTATGGTCAGACCTGACCAATGAGGGGGTGACCACTGGTGTGGAGCATCTATCTCCCATGTTGGTAATGACCATGTCTAGGATATTGGAGCCCCTAGTGGGACAATGGATTAGTTGATCCAGGGCGTTGGAATTTATGAATTCCAAGAACCGTTGGGAAAAGGAGTTGGTACCAGAGTAGTTTTCCCAATTAATAGCAGGGTAGTTGAAATCACCCAGTATTATGGTGTTTGGTTGTATCTTAATATTTTCCAGTATGTTTAGAAAGGTGTAGTGAGAATCTTGGGGCATGGTGGGGGATCTGTAGCAATTTACAATTTGGATTGCAGTCTTACCTAGTGTTAGTTGCACCTGGAGAATTTCAGATGCATTGTGTTGGGCAACTAGCCTGGAGGTGAGATATCCTTTGTGAATATGGACACTCCTCCACCTTTAGTGTTTCGGTTGTGGCCAAAAAGTGTACTAAGAATTGTAGCCTGGCATTACAGGAGTGCTCTCTGGAGCCTTGAACCAGGTCTCAGTTACTGCAAAGATACCGATGTTCTCCATTTTTAGGAGTGCCTCGAGAGAGTGCATTTTGAGGTTTAGACTTCTAGCATTGAGTAGCATTACCTTCAGATTTTGCATGCTTGTATCTGTTACGGTGGTGGTTTAATCCTTTGAACCTTGCCTAAAAAAGGCACTATAGGGGTGGCAAGAGCTTTAGCCAGTACCCTGAATGATATTTGGAAGAATTAGATACAAGTACCAAGTCAATAAAAGTACTAGATGTGTGAGGGTTGTCTGTATGAGTAGGTTGGGAGATTAGCTGTGTAAAGCCATATAAATTAATATGAGTATTAGAATTTGGAATACTGAGAGTTAACCAGTTAATGTTGACATCCCCAAGGAGGATAGTTTCATTGGGGATGTGTTGAGAAAAGTATGAAAGAATATTTTCGAGCAGAGGAATGTTATCTCCTGGAGGAATATCGATGGCTGCTACTGTGATAGTGGTGTGGTCAGTGATTTTAAGATTAGCTGTAAGTAGTTCAGCAGGAGAAAAGGATGGGATAGGTTTCATAATACTTGTAATGGTGAGGTAGTTGGAGTAGAGGATGGCAACGCCACCCCCTGTTTTGTTTTGGTGATCTATGCGGAGTATATTATAACCAGGGGGGAGAATGTCTTTATCGGAGGTTTGGGGTTTTAGCCAAGTCTCTGTTAAGGTGATGATATCAGGGG
The DNA here is from genome assembly GCF_019279795.1 of Protopterus annectens. Lineage (NCBI taxonomy): Eukaryota > Metazoa > Chordata > Ceratodontiformes > Protopteridae > Protopterus > Protopterus annectens. Next base: position 1,464,576,222 of record NC_056731.1, on the reverse strand, counting down.
TGTGGAAGGCTATCCAGGCATGGATTTCACTAACTTTGTTTAGAATACTACAGGCATTCATAGAGTAAAAGGAAATATGTTTGTTTGAAGAGGATGAGTTTAATAGGTTGGGAGAGGTAGAGCTATGCATGGTGGGGTGATGGATGGGCCCAGGATTTGGATGTATGTCTCCTGATAGAAGCAGGGCTGCATGAAGTCAGTAAAGATTGAAATTAAATGGGTTGTAAGTCAAGTACTTTGTCTTTGTTTTAGATGCTAGAGAATGAGGGGGAAGAAGTTTGATTTTAGACAAAGGGATGTTCATGGAAAGATAGAGGAGGAGATTCTAATAGAGTACTGCAGAGATGAGAAGCACTTAGTATGGGGATTAGTGGGATCTCTATGGACAGGTGGTAATGGAGTAGTACAAGATGTAAGAATGAGAAGGAGAAGTAATGGAGGCAAGAGGAAAATGTAGAGGGCTTCAAAAGCCATGGTTTAAGGTGGTGAAGTAGGATCGGGATGGAGTGAGGAGTGGATAAGGGACTAGGAAAAGTAAGTTGTTGGACCTGTTAGAGAGTTGAATTAAAATTTAAGTGAAACAACCTGTAGAGGGAGTAGGGGATATGTAGAAAGAAGAAGGATTTGCAGCAGACTAAACTATGAAGTGATAAGTAGGGGAGGGTAAGGTGTTTAGAATGTTATAGCAGACAGGAAGGGGTGGAGTTAGGGAAGGAAGGGATTAGGTGGTTAGGTATAAAGGAAATTATATGGGGGTGGGTGGGAATGTGGGTGGGAGGAGAGTGTAGCGAGGGCAAACAGAGCGGAATTGGCTAGATTGGCCTGGAAGAGTCATCACAAGAAACACTAAGCAGGACAGGAGGGAAAGAGTAAGGCACACACAGTGAGAGTCAGCGGGTAAGGGTGTGTACCCTTCATATCCACTGTAGCTATATAGACACAGCAGTACCTGACCTGTATATCCAGCCTCCACCAAGGTAGAGTAATCCCCTGTGGTGGACAGCAGCAATACACAAACCGCATAATAGGTTGCTACATTGGCTGTACAGGTACACATAGGTGCAGGCAACAACTTTGAAGCAAGTCCACCTATATCTGAGCAAGCATGTAAGTTCACAGGTGACTTCCTGTAAGGCTAACTATGACTATGAATCGGACATATCCACACCACCAAGGAGAATTGCAACCATGTCTCCCCATATGTTGTAAGTTTCAGATGAAACAACACACTTCACCATGTACTGGGGGTAAAGAACACCTCATACACACAAGCAATGGATATAGGCAACCTGCATCACACAGATTAGATGGGAACATCACCACCCTGTCCACTGCAGTTGTACAGGGAGATATGCACATCAACCACACTCCTCCCCTCAGCAATGGTGAGCATGTACATATTGCCTACTGTTGGCAACAACAGCATATCTCCATGGGGCATAATAACATCAGTGTCTGCCTCCTACATGACCTCAGGCATGTACTCAGAGCTCCATCACACACCACAGTCAAACACAGACCTACCACACACACCATCCACATGGAAGATGCCCACTGTCAACTCTCTACACAGAAATTAATGGAGGTTAGAGGATTAAGCAGTCATGTGTCCAACAGTGGAGGGAATAAGATAGCTCAGGGACAAGCTGCTATAGCCATGATAGCTTGGAGGGTTTTGGTGTAGTTTGCATTATTTGCAAGTAGTATCCACTGTTGAAGTGCATTTTGTCAACTGTATGAGGTCCTGTGATTTTTCTCCTGTTCATGCCTTCCAGGTAAAATGCAGAGTGCTTGCCTACCAGCATTCTCTGTTGGGGAAACAGACATCATCACCCAATATGTGGCTGGACATTATGCCCAGTCATTTGGACAGAGAGCAAAAGATGTGTGGGAGAGGACTGCCCTGTGAAACTGTGTGGTCCACAGGGTAAACGATGCCAGCCTGCACAGCAGAACTTATGAGCATGTGCAGCATCGAGCCACTGACCTCAAATGTCATGCCCATCAATGGGCTGCTGCTGTAGCGAGGCACCGGGTAGCCACAGGTGGGGGCCCAGCCATCCAGCCCCCACTAACACCCACCAAGGAGATCCTCACCACACTTGGGCCACATGCCGAACACACAAGCCATTATACTGAGGGAAGCATTGTGGAGGTGGGCTGCACACACACAGTGGATGAGGAGCGTGCAGGTAAGGGCCCAGTAGGGATTAGTACACTAATGTATCAGACATATTGCATCTGTTTTGTATCTACGTATATGTGTCAGGTCCGATTGCCATTGTGGATGGGGTTTTCTAATGCACAGAGGTGTACATCTATGGTGAGGACAGGACATTGTGTATTATAGAGGTTAGTACTGTAGATGTGCAGACATGCGGCATCCATCCTGTACCAAGGCCACATGTGCATCTGCTGACAATAACTCCCTCTCACCACTACCTAGGACCCTCTGATCTGCATAATGGACAGCAGCCTGAAGCTGGTGAGTATGACATTGTTCTGTTGTTGCCTGGCAATACCCCAGGCACGTGAAGCACATGCGATTTACCATGCACACAACCATCAGTAATAGCTATATTGCTTGTTGTGCATGTTCACTTCTGCTAGGGTTAAATGTATTGCATCACAGTGGTCACCACTGGGGCCTATCTGATGTGAATTCAACATTCCTGTAGCATACCTCACAACTTGTCAGTGCCAAGATGTCAGGACAGAGGTCAGCATATTGTGCTGGACAAATGGCCTAAGGTAGGGTCATGCATGACACATTAGTGGTATACAGTGGATATAAATTGTGTACACACCCCTCTTAAGATGCAAGGTGTTCCTGTTACATACTAATTAGGACCACAATATGACAGTCAACACCTCTTCCAGCCTTTAATGTGACCCATATCAGGTACAATTCACTTGTAAAACCAAGAATCTGGACTCATGTATTGCACCTACAAGGCTGGCCACCTATGAGGGTGGCAGACATCCTATCAGCATGATGTTTCAGTCAGGTATGATACTTCATGCTGCCATGTAAAGATACCCATACCTCCAGGTTGGTGGCACAGCATGAAGCATCAGAGACTATCCATGTGCAACTAACAGTGGGTAAAACTGTCTTCCAGTTTATAGCCTGCTACAGACCACCCTCCCAAACCCAGGAACCCCACTCGGCCTTCCTGAGAACACTGGAAAATATGAAGGTCTCTCCAAACACTATTATATTGGGCGACTTCAACTACCCAAACATAGACTGGGAGCATTACTCTAGCTCCAACACCCTAGCCCAAAGGTTCCTAGAATTTATAAACTCAAATGCTATGGAACAACTTGTTACCACTCCCACAAGAGGGGAAAACATACTGGACCTGATCATCACCATCATGGGACTCTATGCTCCAGACCAGAAGTGTATCCCTCACTGGTAAGATCAGACCATAAATTAATCTCACTGGATATTCACATCCCGACTCACCCCTGCCCTGAAAACCACAGTGAAAAACTTCTCTAAAGCAAATTTCACACTCCTCAAACCAAGGTGGAATCCTTCAAAGCCTGTGGAAAATCTGACCCAGACCACAGAATCCTTTATAAACGCATTCTATGAACACCTTCAGGAATGCATGGATCATGCAATCCCAAATAAAACCAAGACCCAATCCCTCCAAAGGCAGACGTCCTGTCTGGTGGACCCCAGCCATAAACAAACTATACAATAGAAGGAGGAAAGCTACCATGATAGAGCAAAATCCCATTCAGTGTCTTTAGTGCTAGGTTTTAGCCAGGTCTCTGAGGAGGCAAAGAATATCAAATGAGTGTGTGTGTGAAGGAGGCATGTAGGTATGGTACTTTGTTGTTGTTTAAGCTTTGGGTATTAAGATGTCCTATTAGGAAGCTATTATTGGGTTTAGGTATAGACACCAGGGGAGAAGGGAAAGTAGGACCAGGGTTAGGGTGGATGTCTCCATCTTGAAGGGTAGGATTACTAGGTTTGATTACGAGGTTGAGCTTTTGAAGGGTTAGTATTTTAGTTTTGTTATCAGATGGCATGACATAGTTGAGATGTGTGAGTCTGTGGAATTTAGGTAGCTGATAGTTAGGGATAGAAGAAATAAAAGGATATGAAATAAGTGGAAAGAGAAATGTTCAGGTGTGTTTGTGAGGATGGAGAGTTTAGACATCAGGTGATTTCTCGTAAAAGGACAGGAGATAGACTGAGCATAGGGTGGAAAACAGTAGGAATGAGAGTAAATGCTGGGTTGGCAGGTAGGGAGCCATTGTAAGAGGAGTATGAGAAGTTAGAGATGGATGTAGAAAGTATGAGAGGAGAGATGTAGAATGGGGTATTCTACTGTTGAGTAGGTATATGGAAATAAAAGGAATAGGCAAAGAGGGGATAGGAGTAAAACACAGAAAGGGATAAAAGTTAAAGTGGGATGGGTAAGTAAAAGAACTAGAGAGGAGGATAGGAAAAAATAAAATGGGAGTGTGTAGTGGTGAAGGGGTGTGTGTATGGGTGGGAGGAAGTTTGAGCGGGAAGGAGAAGGATTGGAGGGGTGGGATAGGGGTGTGTCAAGACAGCTATAAGGTTAGGACCCCTGGGGGTGGGTGGGAATTTGGGGTAGGGAGGGTTAGTTAGTATGGGGATTAGTGTGATCTCTATGGACAGGTGGTAATGGAGTAGTACAATATGTAAGAATGAGAAGGAGAAGTAATGGAGGCAAGAGGAAAATGGAGAGGGTTTCAAAAGCCATGGTTTAAGGTGGTGAAGTAGGATTGGGATGGAGTGAGGAGTGGATAAGGGACTAGGAAAAGTAAGTTGTTGGACCTGTTAGAGAGTTTAATTAAAATTTAAGTGAAACAACCTGTAGAGGGAGTAGGGGATATGTAGAAAGAAGAAGGATTTGCAGCAGACTAAACTATGAAGTGATAAGTAGGGGAGGATAAGGTGTTTAGAATGTTATAGCAGACAGGAAGGGGTGGAGTTAGGGAAGGAAGGGATTAGCTGGTTAGGTATAAAGGAAATTATATGGGGGTGGGTGGGAATGTGGATGGGAGGAGAGTGTAGAGGGGGCAAACAGAGCAGAATTGGCTAGATTGACCCAGAAGAGTCATCATAAGAATCACTAAGCAGGACAGGAGGGAAAGAGTAAGGAGCACACAGTGAGAGTCAGCAGGTAAGGGTGTGTACCCTTCATATCCACTGTAGCTATATAGACACAGCAGTACCTGACCTGTATATCCAGCCACCACCAAGGTAGAGTAATCCCCTGTGGTGGACAGCAGCAATCCACAAACCACATAATAGGATGCTACATTGTCTGTACAGGTACACATAGGTGCAGGCAACAACTTTGAAGCAAGTGCACCTATATCTGAGCAAGCATGCAAGTTCACAGGTGACTTCGTGTAAGGCTATGACTATGAATCGGACATATCCATACCACCAAGGAGAATTGCAACCATGTCTCCCCATATGTTGTAAGTCTCAGATGAAACAACACAATTCACCATGTACTGGGGGTAAAGAACACCTCATACACACATGCAATGGATATAGGCAACCTGCATCACACAGATTAGATGGGAACATCACCACCCTGTCCACCACAGTTGTACAGGGAGATATGCACATCAACCACACTCCTCCCCTCAGCAATGGTGAGCATGTACATATTGCCTACTGAAGGCAACAACAACATATCTCCATGGGGCATAATAACATCAGTGTCTGCCTCCTACATGACCTCAGGCATGTACTCAGAGCTCCATCACACACCACAGTCAAACACAGACCTACCACACACACCATCCACATGGAAGATGCCCACTGTCAACCCTCTACACAGAAATGAATGGAGGTTAGATGATTAAGCAGTCATGTGTCCAACATTGGGTGGAATAAGATAGCTCAGGGACAAGCTGCTATAGCCATGATAGCTTGGAGGGTTTTGGTGTAGTGTGCATTATTTGCAAGTAGTATCCACTGTTGAAGTGCATTTTGTCAACTGTATGAGGTCCTGTTATCTTTTTCCTGTTCATGCCTTCCAGGTAAAATGCAGAGTGCTTGCCTACCAGCATTCTCTGTTGGTGAAACAGACATCATCACCCAATATGTGACTGGACATTATGCCCAGTCATTTGGACAGAGAGCAAAAGATGTGTGGGAGAGGACTGCCCTGTGAAACTGTGTGGCCCACAGGGTAAACGATGCCAGCCTGCACAGCAGAACTTATGAGCATGTGCAGCATCGAGCCACTGACCTCAAATGTCATGCCCATCAATGGGCTGCTGCTGTAGCGAGGCACCGGGTAGCCACAGGTGGGGGCCCAGCCATCCAGCCCCCACTGACACCCACCAAGGAGATCCTCACCACACTTGGGCCACATGCCAAACACATGAGCCATTACACTGAGGGAAGCATTGTGGAGGTGGGCTGCACACTCACAGTGGAAGAGGAGCACGCAGGTAAGGGCCCAGTAGGGATTAGTACACTAATGTATCAGACATACATGCATCTGTATTGTATCTACATATATGTGTCAGGTCTGATTGCCATTGTGGATGGGGTTTTCTAATGCACAGAGGTGTACATCTATGGTGAGGACAGGACATTGTGTATTATAGAGGTTAGTACTGTAGATGTGCAGACATGCGGCATCCATCCTGTAACAAGGCCACATGTGCATCTGCTGACAATAACTCCCTCTCACCACTACCTAGGACCCTCTGGTCTGCATAATGGACAGCAGCCCGAAGCTGGTGAGTATGACATTGTTCTGTTGCTGCCTGGCAATACCCCAGGCACGTGAAGCACATGCGATTTACCATGCACACAACCATCAGTAATAGCTATACTGCTTGTTGTGATTGTTCACTTGTGCTAGGGGTAAATGTATTGCATCACAGTGGTCACCACTGGGGCCTATCTGATGTGAATTCAACATTCCTGTAGCATACCTCACAACTTGTCAGTGCCAAGATGTCTGGACAGAGGCCAGCATATTGTGCTGGACAAATGGCCTAAGGTAGGGTCATCGTGACACATTAGTGGTATACAGTGGATATAAATTGTGTACACACCCCTCTTAAGATGCAAGGTGTTCCTGTTACATACTAATTAGGACCACAATATGACAGTCAACACCTCTTCCAGCCTTTAATGTGACCCATATCAGGTACAGTTCACTTATAAAACCAATAATCTGGACTCATGTATTGCATCTATAAGGCTGGCCACCTATGAGGGTGGCAGACATCCTGTCAGCATGATGTTTCAGTCAGGTATGATACTTCATGCTGCCATGTAAAGATACTCATGCCTCCAGGTTGGTGGCACAGCACGAAGCATCAGAGACGATCCATGTGCAACTAACAGAGGGTAAAACTGCCTTCCAGTTTATAGCCTGCTACAGACCACCCTCCCAAACCCAGGAACCCCACTTGGCCTTCCTGAGAACACTGAAAAATATGAAGATCTCTCCAAAAACCATTATATTGGGCGACTTCAACTACCCAAACATAGACTGGGAGCATTACTCTAGCTCCAACACCCTAGCCCAAAGGTTCCTAGAATTTATAAACTCAAATGCTATGGAACAACTTGTTACAACTCCCACAAGAGGGGAAAACATACTGGACCTGATCATCACCAACATGGGGACTCCATGCTCCAGACCAGAAGTGTATCCCTCACTGGTAAGATCAGACCATGAACTAATCTCACTGGATATTCACATCCCGACTCCACCCCCTGCCCTGAAAACCACAGTGAAAAACTTCTCTAAAGCAAATTTCACACTCCTCAAAACCGAGGTGGAATCCTTCAAAGCCCTTGGGCCTGTGGAAAATACATCCCAGACCGCAGAATCCTTTATAAACGCATTCTATGAACACCTTCAGGAATACATGGATCATGCAATCCTAAATAAAATCAAGACCCAATCCTCCAAAGGCAGACGTCCTGTCTGGTGGACCCCAGTCATAAACAAACTATACAATAGAAGGAGGAAGCTATTACATGATAGAGCAAAATCCCAAAAGGAAGGCATCACTGATCACTATTAGCAAAAACTATGGGCACTCATAAAATCGTCTAAGGCCAGCTTCGAGAGAAAAATTGCACAGGACACTAAGGATAATCACAAGGCTTTCTTTAGTTATGTTAGGAACCTAGGTGGGAATTCCCAGATATGCTCAGAATTAGTCCAAAATGGCAAAAAATACACCGAACCCACAGACATTGCCAACATCCTAGCTGACAGGTTCAGGGCAAACTCCCCCCCCCTCCCCACCAAAAGGGCAAATATCTATTCCAGCAGAGTGCTGTCCCCCTGACATCTCAGATGCTCAGGTAAGAGCTGCCCTCTCCAAAGCAAAAAACAGAGCATCAATGGGACCAGACGATGTCCTGGGCTGCGTACTACATGAACTCCAAGAAAGGCTAAACCCAAACATAAAACTACTGTTCAATCTCAGCCTTACTACAGGATATGTACCCAAAGAGTGGCGTACAGCAACAGTGGTCCCTCTCCACAAAGGTGGTGCCTCAATGGATCCTGGAAACTATCGCCCCATAAGCCTGACTAGCTTGGTCTGCAAAGCTATGGAAAGGATCATCATGGACCTCATAAATAAAGATATTGGGCACCTACAGACACTGGATCCTGCCCAGTTTGGCTTTGTTAAGGGCAGATCCTGCCTCTTAAACCTGGTTGATTTCTTTGAAACAGTCACCAAGGCTACTGACGAGGGGAACGTGGTCCACACAGCCTACCTGGACCTCATAAAAGCCTTCGATACAATACCCCACTCGGGCATTGTAGATAAGCTCACCAGCTTAAATATAAACCCCTATATCACTAGATGGGTTTCAAACTGGCTCAAGGACAGAACCTACATGGTTAGAATTGCTGGAGCCATGTCAGACTCCAAACCAGTTACAAGTGGCGTCCCTCAAGGCTCAGTCCTGGGACCTCTCTTGTTCGGTATATATTTCTCGGAGGTACAGGCCAACACAGAAGGACTGTGGCTGACCAAGTTCGCAGATGACTGCAAACTGGGCGCCATAATCGACTCTCCAGCCAACACAAGCATCCTCCAAAAGGGCCTCATAGAAACAGACAACTGGTGCCAGAGCCATGGCCTCAGGATAAACTCCAAAAAGTGTATAGTCATCCCCTTTGGCAAAAACAAAGTGCCCACAAATTACCACATAGGTGGTAATCCATTATGTACAGAAGAAGTAATTAGGGACCTGGGGACCCAAGTTGATAGCAATCTCTCATTTCACAACCATGTGGCCAAAGTGGTTAGAAAAACATTTTATATAGCCCACCTAATCATGAAGGGATTCACATCTAGATCAGGGGAGGTCATCGTGCCTCTTTACTCATCCCTCATCAGGCCCATAATTGAGTACAATGCCCCTTTTGGGATGTACCTTACCAGACACCTGCAGCAACTGGAAAGACCCCAAAAGTACCTCACCAAGAGGATCAAAGGGCTCAAACAGATGCCATATGCTGCCGGATAAAGAAACTCCAGCTCTACTCAGTGGCATACCGCCTGCTCAGAGGCGATCTGTGCCTGATGTATAAAGCCATGTCCAATACGGAATTAATGGACATGCTGCACCTCAGAAAATCCAAATCCCATCGAGCTACGTGCTCAAGAGACTTGAACCTCAGCACTGAAATAAATAGGACATGCTGGAGGGACAGATTCATAACCCAGAGGCTCCCTTCACTCTGGAATAAAATACCAGTCCAGGTTAGGCAGAGTCCCTCATTGACTCTCTTCAAGAGGAATCTTGATGAGTGGATGGGAGATCGTAGGTTTACCCCGGGTATCACTTCTGTGTCACTGTTAGACAGAGGCACAGTATACTAACCTCGAAAAAGGGCATAGCAAAATTAATTTAAAATGGGTGGCGAAAGCCAAACACACTCTGGCTAGGATTATAAATGCCCTAGGGCAGATAGCCTAGTATGAACCTATGAACCTATGTGTGTCACTACACTCACTATGGCCTATTTGGCTATAATATCACATACATGGGCATTGTTAAGGCACACAGACCACTTCCAACCATGTATAGGTTTCAAACATATGGATATTCCAGACACATATGTACAGAGGACTGCACAATGGTTTAACCTGCTGCATGTGAGACAGATACTGTTACCAGACTATATAAAGTAATGGCAGTGGGAGGTGGTCACCTGCCATGTATGGTATACACATCAAAATGGTATAAGCCACACAAGATATGATCCTAACATGCAAACAAATGCCTGCATTTGGATTAAAACACCTGCCTATCTTGGTGTTCCTAATATAGTTCTATGCAGTTATGAGATGCGCCACAGAGCATGTACATGTCCACCTCTTCCAAAGGTAATTCTAAGGTGGATGACATTAACAGGTCTACTAAATTGGAGTGAAGGGAAGTGTAAAGGGTAGTGCACAGGTCAAAAATGGTACGAGCCAGACAGTGCATGATTCATACACACATACATATTTCCCAGTATTTGGATTAGAACTCATGCCTATCTAGGCATTCCTACTACAGTGCTGGCAGTTATGTGACACACCACAGAGCTTATACATTTCCAACTCTTCCAAAGGTACTTCTAAGGTGGATGACATCAACAAGTCTACTAAATTGGAGTAAAGGGTAGTACACAGGCCAAAAATGGTATGAACCAGACAGTACATTATTCACACACACACTCACACTTGCCAGTATTGGGATTAGAACTCCTACCAGTCTAGGTACTCCTACTATAGTGCTATGCAGTTATGAGACACGCAACAGAGCCTATACATTTCCAGCTCTACCAAATGTACTTTTGAGGTGGATGACATCAACAGGCCTACTAAATTGGAGTGCAGGGAAGTGTAAAGGGTAGTACACAGGTCAAAAAATAGTATGAGCCAGACAGTACATTATTCACACACACACACACACACACACACACACACACACACACACACACACACACACACACACACACACACACACACACATACACTTGCCACTATTGGGATTAGAACTTCTGCTTATCTAGGTATGTTTACTATAGTGTTACACAGTTACCGCACACACTACAGAGCTTACTGAACTTTCACATGACCAAAGCTGCTGATAGCTGCACAGCTATGGTAAAGTATTACAGGTTGCAGACAGTCTACCTTCTGTTCCACCCGTACATCATGCTAGTTCTTTCTATCTTGAACTTCAACTAGCATTACAGCTTGGTACTTCATTAGGTTATTGTATCAAGACGTGTGGTACACCTGTGAGTCATCAGCAGTACTCATTCATCACAGATGTCACCCCAGTACTTACTAGGTATGTCTGCCCCTCCTGGCATGTTTGAAGGATGGTTATCTGTGCTTTCACCCATTAACCTGGTGCACTTGTCCATTCTGGGACACTGTTGCAGTTGCCTCATGTACACAGACAACCCTCTCCTCTAAACTCCAAACACTCAGGCCTGTGATGGTTACCCTTATATCCCCCAGTGTGGACATATGCACTCTCCAGCAAAGACTGGACTAGCAGGTCAATAGGATAAGATCAACACCTGTACCACACCATGTGGAACACATAGCTCACCATGACACCCACTTTGACAGCCATGACATACAGTGAAAAGCTACACACCCACCTTCCCAGAGGCAATCAATGGACATCTACCCAGCCAGCACAGACCAGCAAGGCAGACACTCACACAGACACCATGACATGGCACTTGCCAAGGGACACATATTTAACCTACATAATGTGCCCCCAACCTAAGCCCCTAAGGCTAACCACCTTGCACAATACAGTGATCAGGGTAACTCAATACTGAGGCACACACATCCCACTCACTAAGTTGAATATGGAGCAGGTAATAGCCAAATATCAATCACATGCCAGCATCTAGCACATGGCACAGCCAGTCATGTCACTGCACAACAACTACGAGTATCACTCCATATCCATGTGGGTGTGAATGAGTTGGGACACACCTCCCTGGACTACATGACTGGAGACATGGTTGAAATCTCTAATTATGTGGTCCAGGCAGGTGTAACAGTAGCCTTTGGCAGTGTACCACTGTCACCCAGATGATGCTGCGGTACTATCAACAGATGGTTGACTGCAACATTGGCTTATGTGTTATGTGCCATTGTCAGGGGATCCAGAACCTCTCTGCTTGGGATGACATGATTGACAGAACCCAATGACTTGCCATGGATGTCCTATGTCTGTTACCACTGGGTTGCCAGGTACTGACTAAGCGTCTTGCCACCCCTATGGTGCCTTATTAGGCAGTGTTCCTAATGTTATTACCACCATAACAGCTACACATGTATGCAATCTGAGGGTCATGCTGCTCAACAGTGGACATCTAACTGTCAGGATGCAGTCACTTATAGCAGTTGTTGGAGTGGAGGACACGTCTGCTGTAATAGAGAGGTGATTCAAAGCAGCTGACAGAAGACCTGCAGTATCAGGCTATGACACATTCCACAGCTGTCAGCCCCCAAACATGGACCACAGCACACCACCACAGGTGGTGTTTTCTCCATATTTATTATGGATAGAAACACCTCCAGACTAATATCCCATCATAATGCATTGGAGATACTTCCGGTACAACTGCTTTGATGTAATAGTACAACTCAGACCATAGCCTGCTATAAGTCCACATCTATGTCCCTAGACTGTCAATGCGCATTCCTCAACACCCTGTCATCTATAATGGTCCAACGCAACACTGACATAGTACGAGTCTTCAACTACCCCTCCACACCTGGGGAATGTAGCCAAGCACCAGTACAGTGGCTCAACACTTCTGGGATTCATCATTTCCATTGCCCGAGACCAGCTCATACTGACCCCTGGTAGCAGATGCAACAACCTGTGTTGGCCACTTAAATATGGGACCGTTGCTCATCCACAGATGTTAATCCCTGCATGGTGAAATTCACACAGGCTGTAATCAGCATGGAACTCAACATGTCAGCCACACCCCCCACAAAGATAACCACCTGGCAAAACCTCTCCAAAGCTGACTTTGCAGCCATAAAAACAGGGGTGGATGTCTTCACTGCACCCATGGCAATGAGAAGTAGCTGCATGACTGTAGCATCATAAACATAGGCACTGTACAAACAGGTACATGAATGCATGGTACTAGCCAGAGCCAACAGAACTCAGACACTGTCCTCCAAACACTAGAAGACAATGTGATGATCCCCTACCATTACTAAAGTGTACATCAGAAGGAAGACACTGTTGCAGGGAAATATGATGTCCCATGACTGTTGAACTCCCATATTAGCCTCAAAGACAACTTTGGATCCCTCATGGAATTCCCAATAGGCATTTATGGCAGCAGAGATGCAGCAGACACTGACAACAGTCACAACAGCCTTTGATAGTTACATCAACAACCTCCACAGCATTAAACACAAGTGTTGTGAGCTACTGCACAAAGCTAATACCTATCCTGAGACAACAGATATTGGCTAGAGTCTTGGCAACACATTCAGTGCCATCTTTACCCCTCTCTCCCCCCACAAGTGAAGTGCTGGGTGAATGTGTTCTCACATGCTGTATCCCATTCCTGTTCTAGGCATCCATGTGTCTCCAGTATACGGCCATGCAGCAAGGCCACAGGGTATGGCAGTGTGGTTACACATCCACCATGTCATAGGCAGGGTGTAGTACGTGCGCAGTAATCCCCGGTCTGAAACACAGTGATTGCATATGCCTCACAGATTATAGGGCTGCGGGTTGTACATAGGTATATGTTGATGTACAACATCTGTTGTAGAATGAAGAATGGTACATGTTCTGGTTTGGACACACTTCTGATTGCTAATAACCACAGCCACAGGGGATATTCATCAACCAAACATACTGGAATTATTATTCATACACACACACACACACACACACACACACACACACACACACACACACACAATTGCTAGTACTGAGATCCGTAGGTTCAATGCTTCATAGGTATGTAGTGGTTGAATGGGCCAGAAGGCTCTACAAGGCTAGCCCAAGGAAATACCCTGTCATCAGGCCACATGACAATAGTCCCCAGTGTGGCTCAGGAGTATAGTTACTGGAGTGGTCCCCATGGGTGGGTATTGTATTCCTCATTCACTCATCCAGATTTCTATTGTGGGTGGCCAGTGATGTGTACTGCTTCCCATGTATGTGATCTATATTCCATAACATGGATAGTGTCTGGATTGTGCACATGTCCCACATGCATGTTCTTTGATGTGTGGAAGTGTGCTTGAGGTCTCTGGGGCATGTTGTGTGGGCAGATTGGTATCTTCTGATATAGCATTCCTGACCTCATTTGGTGAGACCTGGCTATGTATCCGAGGTAGTGATTGCACCTACATTGACATTATGATACGGGTATTCAGTGGAGTTAGGGGAATCTGTCCATACAGGGCATGTGCATAAGGCATGGCATTCCCTTTGTGGGGTATGTTTGCAGACTCTACAGTTGTTGCATGCGTCCAGTCAGGAACATGGCAAAAGGGCCACTGTACACATTGATTGGGCTACTGAGGGGATGGAACAGGGTGCCATGTCCTTTTACTTGCTGGATAACACACAGTCAGGAGATGTTGTAACACATCAAAGTACTTTCTGATGTCAGTGGCACTGTTGTGGTCAACAGGCATGTAGTCTCCACTGCAATCACACTGTGAGTACTCTCTGTGAGGCAATATGCAGGGGAACTACCAATATAGTGGTTGTTGCCTAGCCAAGTGTGTTTGTGTATGATATGTTGGTGTAAAGTGGTCTCTGAGTATTAGAAGGGTTGCCTATATTGTTCACTAATCCATACTGTCATGTAATCATTGCACATGGCACTAGACATTTAGGGCTGTGGATTGTCTACACCAACCTCTATGGTGTTTGACAACTGTTGGCCTTGTAATGTGGACATTGTGACATACACTAGGTCCTCAACATAATAATTTAGCAAAACCCACCCCAAATTGATCCTGTTATTACACAATCACCCTGACCCCCACACAGGATACTGATATCTCACACACACACTTGCCAGTATTGAGTTTCAACCCCCTGCCTAGCTATGTATTGCTACTACAGTGTACCTTATTTATCACATGTGCCACAGAGTTTATAGCATGGATGTTGTCCCAAGGTACTTCTATGGTGAGGAACATCACCAGCCCTTGTAAATACTGGCATTGGTTGATGTAGTGGGTGAGAGATTCACAAAACATTTTACCCTACACACATATTTACATTTACCAGGGGTGAGGTTCAAACCTCGATTTAACTATCTTTTCAGACCACTATGGTTACACATTTACCACATGTACCACTGATCTTACATGATTTAGGGTTGCCAACAGTTACTTCTAAGGTGGATGATATCTGCAGGACAGCTAACGCCAGGCACTGAGATGTGTACTGGGTGTAAATGGGGCCAAAATCTTTGAGGTACAGACATATGTGCACAGACAAACACTTGCCAGGAATGAGATTCAAACCCCTACCTGTATAATTATTGCTACTACATTGTTCTGCATTTATTGCACACACCATAGAGCTTACATGTTGGAGAGCTGTGCAAAGTATCTTTGAAGGTGAGTAACATCAGCAGCAGTGCTAATGGAGTGGAAAGGAAAGTGTTGTAAGTGTGAATGACCACAAAATCAGGTCTCTACAAGGATACACACCCTCTCTCACACAAACACTTACATTTACACAGTCCCATGGTTCAGGATTGAAACTCCTACTTAACTAGTTGGCTACACTATAGTATTATACAGTTATTGCAAGCGCCGCAGAACTTATATGTTGAACAGCTGTCCAAAGGTATCTTTGAAGGTGAGTGACATCAGCAGCAGTGCTAAAGGAGGGGTAAGAGAAGTGTTGTAAGTGTGAATGACCACAAAATCAGGTCTCTACAAGGATACACACACAGTCTCACACAAACACTCACATTAACACAGTTGCAAGATCAGGATTGAACTTCTACCTAACTAGTTTGCTACACTATAGTATTATGCCGCTATTGCAAGCACCATGGAATTTATATGCTGGAGAGCTGCCCAAAGGTATCTTTGAAGGTGAGAGACATCAGCAGCAGTGCTGAAGGAGTGGTAATCAAGGTTTAGTGAGTATGAATGACCTCAACCACATTCATCTAGAAACACACACTCACACTTTACATTTGACAGGACTGAGATTGCAACTGTTACATGGATACCTATTTGCACTGTATTGTTACACAGTTATCACATGCACCACTGACACTATAGGGCTGAGGGCTAACCAAAGGTATTTCTAAAGTGAATGACATCAGCACATCATGTGATATAGGCCAATGGGATGTGTAGTGGGTGGGACAGGCCTCATAATGGGATTGTCTCTGTCACTGTCTGTCTTTCTGTTCCCCACCTCTCTGTGTGTATATGTTTGACATATTATATTATGTTGGCCTTAGATCTGTGTGTGTATTCGTATCAAATGTGTGTGTATGTGAAGTATCAATGGTGTACAATTTGGTGTGTGCACAGACAGCTGTGAATAACCAATATCTGTAGTCCACTTTGTTGTGAGACATGGGCTTCATTTCTCTAAGTGTAGGAGCATGCCCAGTATGACCTTCTATACTGAGTGTGTGCATCCATTCCAGGGAGTATTGGACTCTAGTTCAGGGTTTTGGTGCTACAGCTACACCTAGAAAACTGTTTCTGCATGATATCTGTAGATAGGTTGGCAATATGGAGACACAATGGGCTTAACATATGGGGATACTGTAACTATTGCTGTCTGTGCTACTTGTGTGACATGTTTTGTTGTAGCATAGACATTCTGACATATGTACTGTTTTACACTGTGATGTGTCATGTCCTCAACTACTGACAGTTATCATTCTTTGCTCAGTTATTTACTAGGAAATACAAGATGAATGACCAATATTCTGAGACATATAGCCTACACATTCTGGAACACACCTGTCATTGTGGAAAGGTATCTACAGACAATAGACTGCTGGTTCCGTGTAAATGGTGCAGCACCTTGTTAGTATGCTGGCTGGGGATCCCTTCCTTGTGCTTTTCTCAACTTCATGGAATGGCCATATCCAGTTGGGGCCATACATCTCAGCTGTACAGATACACCCAGGCTATCCAGAGGCAGGACTCATATATCTGGTCACTTTACCTTCACATTGTGGTTTACAAGTGGTTTTGTCACTATTCATTCATGGGTTTGCAGTCGGGAGTAGTATGGGTGGACATTAGAGTTTCAGACTTCACACACTCCATGACACCCATACTTCTGCACCCCCCCCCTCTGTTATTCTCTCCTCCACCTAACATTATGTAAGTGATATCTCAGAGGTATCCCTATAGTTTGGCCTTTATCCCAGTAGTATTTATGGCCTGATCAACAGTCCTTGCAGTAGGACATGGGAAGGCATGCTACTGGCATTTGTCAACATGGCCTTACATTTGTTTTCTGTTTACTGTGTTAGGTTGTTAGTTGGGACCCCCTGACATTCCATACATTGGCACTGGGTGAGGCATGGGCCTTTGCCAGTGGACTGTAGACCATCTGAGAGTGCTGCAGGCCATGTGGTACTGCATTTCTACATGGGATTGTGGGAGGGGGGGGGTGGTTGCACACCTGCAAACTTTGACATTTGAAATGACTGTACTGGTATTTTGGTTACTCTGTTGGCTTCCATTTCATATTGTATTGTGACCTATCATGCAGACAGGAGGCATATCAGTAGAGTACACATGTTAGATCTTAATGGCATATATTTCAGTTTCAGACTTCTTACCCTTCAGAACTAGAATGCAACTGCCAGACCTGTTGTAGTATGTCTGGTGTGGTCTGTTCACTTTTGCCATCATTTGGGGGCCTTAGGCTGGCCTTTCTTCGTGGTCATCTTTGCCTGTCCTGCTGGGTGAGGTTGGTGGTGGATATCTGACCCTCATTTACATCCATGTGTGTGAGCTATTGACACCCACAGTTCCTTGGGCAATCACATGTACTGCAGTGGGGGTTGTCACCTTGTGTAGTGCTGCCTAGTATATTGACACCAGTATTTGTTATGAATTTCCTGCTGTCCCATATAGCCTTCTGCTGCTATCCCATTCAACCATCCAATTCCCTTGCATGCTTGCATCCATATCATACATACAAGTATGAGAACATACTACTCCATTCAGTAATTGATAAGAAGAGTGACTTACCTTGTTGCCGGGCCAGTATTGAGGACAGTGCTGGAGAGCTGACTATATTAGATGCACATAATACACTCCCTGTACATGGTAAGTTCAGGTAGTGTCATGTTTGGCATCCCTTTTACTGTATGTGCGAGTCTGAGAGAGGTATCAGTCCCTTGGTCCTTACAGTGTCAGTGTGTGTGCCATGCATTGCCTCTTTGCCAAGGCCCTGCTCCATGTTGCTCCTGCTGCGGCTATTTCCACAGGATCATATTGTGTAGCATGGCACATACTATGGACATTTGTGTACATGTAGCTGGTGAGTTCTGCAAGGCTCCACCAGATATGCCAAGGCAGCGGAACTGTGACTTGAGCATCCCAAACACATACTCTACAATGATCCTGGTTTGTGTGTGCCTCATTATGGTGTGTGCATTTCTGATGGGTGTCATCAGCCACAGCTCCATTGCATAGCCAGCATCCCCCACTAGATGGCCATATGGAATGTACCCCCTGGCAAATTCCAGATACAGCTGTGAGCAATGCCAGATGTGGGAGTCATGATAACTTCCAGGGCTGCCAGCACACAAACTCGGCATTGCACATGACCTGGCAGTTGATCAAGGGGAAGCCCTTGTGATTTATGTAGACCCTGGCCCACTCACTGGGTGGTGTTTTGGTGAAGTTGTGCATGTAGTCTATATCACCAACTACCTCAGGGTATTCTCTATATGGTGGAAGAGATGCATACATGTGGTCAGCGCCTCATGGGCAGTGGGTAAATATATGTGCTTATTGGCATGTTGTGTCATGGCATCCAGGAAATGGTGGAGTACCCTGGATGCTGATGATTGTGAGACTCCCATGATATCCCCAGTTGGTCTTTGGAAGGTACCTGTGGCTAGTATTCTTAAGCCTAGACATACCTTGGTATCCACTGGGATGGGTTCCCCTCTATTAGTTCTGTGTGTAAGGCGTGGCTGGCACAGCTCAACTATTTGCTGTAGAGTGTCCCTGTCCACCCTATAGTGCTCTACTATCTCCAGCTCATGTAGGCCCTGGTCAGTTACCCTGGGTCTGTACACTCTTCTCCTTCTCTTCACTGTGGGTCATTTGTCAGCATTCTCCTCCTCACCATCCTCAGTCTCTAGCACATATTGATGGAGTAAAGCAGCAGCAGCCTCTAATATTTTTAGTTAGCTTTGGCAGTTAAAAATCCCCCATCTGTGTACACTGGTGGTGTAGAGTTTGAGGGAAAAAACAGTCTGTAGGGTGTTTGCATAGTTTATATTAGAGTGCTGGGCTACTGCATGTGTAATTGGCTGATTCTGATACAGTCCACCTGACAGCTATGCTAGTTCTCCTCTAGTTCTCCTTGATTGCCTTCCTACTGCTGTTTCCCCTTCCCAGTTCCTCCCTATTTAAGCCCCGAGGTGCTGAGTGCATATCCAGTGCTCATATGTAAATAGTGCTGCCATTTCCTCTTTTTTTTTCTATTTTTTTGGTTTATATCCCAGTGCGCTGCGTGCACACCTGTTTAGGCTATATACGCAGTGCTCAGGCACATCTGACACACCCTCTTCCTTAGCTGTACTTAGCTAAGGGTAGACATGGGCCACAGAGCTCCAATGAGCTTACAGCAAGCATGACACCCCCCCCCCTTAAGATAGGCATCCAACTCTTAGACTTGCACTGTTGTATTGCTGCACATACACGGTTAGGTACAAGCTGACACTTGGAAGAAATCTGTGATTCAGTATAACTCCCCTCATTTGCATACCCCAGTGTGTAGGTCGTTGGTTACTGCACTTAAATGGACCCTTTTCCCTTGACAACCAGTGCTCCCTGGTATTGTTTACATTCTGCATGCCATTGACTATAATGGCAAAATGCAGATTTAACATAAAATTGACTTCTATCTTTTTTTTTTTTTCAGCATGATGCCGTTTGCACACCACTGCCCTAAGCTTAAACAGCTGAGATTGGCCAAAAAAAAAAGTTTAATTTTAAATAAACTGTTTTTAATGCCAATGGCCTTATATCTGGCCATTGGCATGTGTATTAAACATAATACATGTTTTTACATGAGCTGTCATGTCTCCGTTTTGTCAGATGCAGAAATGTACTCAGTTATTTTCTGAATACATTTCTGCACTGACACTGTTCTAGTACGGAGACCTGGCAGCTTGCTAGATTGCGAAATCATCTCATCTGCATGGTTTTCACCAGAAAATGAAGTGATTTGCATATTTGCCAGTGTTCCATGCTAGAACAGTGTAGGGCCGCTCGTGAATGTGAAAACGGCACTTTCCTGGATCGCTCAGCGGACATTTACACTGTTCCTGCATGGAAAAATGGCCTTCATGAATCCTGGGGTGAGAATGAGAGAAAAACACAAGTGCTTATCTGATGGGAGAAGTATTACTCATGAAAAATAATGAAGAAGCTCATAGTGGCTCTGGTGCAGACTTAAGCTAATATGAGCCAGAATATCATGGAATTTAAGGAGATATTTCGAAAGTATGGAAAATATTTTGCAAATCCAAAACAGAAAAATAGTCCAGCTGGATTCAATAGGATTTATATCACTGTAAGGCAAATTTAGAGAACGCTGGCATCTTTGTAGTCAGAAATATGATTACTTTATTTATTTATTTATTTATTTAAATTTGTTGACCGGGAGTGTCCGACTGGACGTGGGTCCATTTTTTTTCAGGGAGGGGAGAAAAGCTCCACAGTAAAATAAACAGACAGTAGTTACATTGGATTACATAGTGATTAATAATTTAACATAGAAATTACTTACAACATATTTACAGATGAAGAACATAGTACTTCAGTAGACAACTAGAATCTTTATCTGTGAAGTACATAACAGGCATTAACAAATGTAACAATGAGAAGTTCCTGCTGTATAATAAGTACTAAGCTTATGAGCATCTGAGCTTGCTATCATCAAGGTAGTTAGTGGAGGTGAAAGAAAGGTAGTAGTTGGATGGGGTGGATGATATTAGAGTGGGAGTTGCATGGGCATAGACAGCATTTTTTTTTGGTGCTTTTAATAAAGTTTTGAAGTTGGTGCATGATGGTACGGAGGTAATTGTGGGTGGGGAGAGTGTTCCATAATTTGGCTATGGCGCAAGAGAATAGTGCTTCACCAGCAGAGTTATTGGCTTTAGTGATCTGCAAGTGATTTTTGTTGCTGGATCTTTGTGGTCTGGTGGTGCGATAGGGTTGGAGTAGATTCTGGAGGGATGGGACATTTAATGGATGGTATACTTGTTTGTGGGTGAGTGAGAGTTGATACCACTGAAGGAGGTGAGGGAGTTCAAGCCAGCCCAGTTCAGCAAGTGAGAGACAGTGGTGACTATGGTAGGATGCCCTGTGGCGAAATTTTTGCATTTTTGTGTGTGCAGGTCTCTAGCTTGTTTAGATCACATTGCCTTAGGTTGGGTATATACTGAGAGGCAAAAAAAGGGGTGGGTGGAATAAGGGAATTTGCTATTGAAATCTTTGCTGCTTTGGTGAGAAATTGTTTATTTCTGTATAATGCTCCTAGTTTTTTGTGGACTTTTTTTATGGTCATGGATATGTGAATGTCAAATTTTAGTTAAATTTTTACTTCCTTACTGTAACCAGAGTATACAAGTAACCTAAAATGCGCAGTGTTCCACATTTCTGTATCTGCAGGGGAAAAAAAAGGCATTTAACACTTTTACTTTTCTATAGCTGAGTTAGACTTGCAGCAGTTTATAGAGATGCTGCAAAATTATTGTCAGAGACTGAGCTTGCCTATTCTTTGCCAGGGTACAACTTCCACTAGCAGTTATGTATAATTATGTTCTGAACTGAAGAATTAAGTGAACAATGGTGGAATTGATTCGTTTTATGGTGTACTAATATATTAATAGTTTGTGTTGCACAAAATATCAGAAAAGAGACAGGATCATAACAGCAGGGGAGCTGACCTTATGAAAGCAAATATTGTATGTAGCCCAGTTGAAATTAAATTATAAGTATACACTTAAAATAATAAAATGATGAAATAAAAGCATGTACAAAAAATCATTAATCAAGTAATGATGAAAAATAAGCATGTGTTATGACAGTAAAGGAGCCAAGAAAGACAACAGTGTGTTCAGAAAATATGATACAGTTGAAATTCCATCCATATTTATTTACAATGGCTATAAACATGTAGAATCTGTGATAGAACCATTTTTCAAACATGCAACAGGAAAGATAAGAGTACTCAAAGGAATATGTCTGCTGTTTAAATGCACCAGCCTAATAATCTGTATGTTAATGCTATTCAATGAAAGTGAATAGGTAAAGTATTCAATTGTAATTGGGGCATTGAAAGAGGAATGCAAGTCAGAAAAACTGAGAATTTATAAATTAAATATTGAATATAAGATGGACACAAAGATAGACAGCCAAATTCAATAAACTCTACATGGTCTGTTTCTACAGTGTGCACATTGCACAGCAAATCGCACACAGTAGCGCAAAGTCTTAGATTCAGTAAGCACTGTGTAGAGGCTTGCACCACTGCACAAACAAGGTAAACACCATGGCATGCTAATTACAGCATATCCAGCTGAACTGTATGTTAATCAACCGATCCAACACAGTGGAGCTATTCAACAAGCTATAAAGCAACCGTGTAGACTCAGTGCTGGTTTTCCCTGTGAATTCCAAAACCTATTGGAATATAACCATGGAAAGGAGTCTACATGGAAGGAATGTTTGGGGCTGCTGCTGCTTTAATTCATTTGTATGTACAACAGGCTGAAGCCTATGCTGCTGCCAATTGACCTAGTCCAAGAAGGAGAAGAGTTCTCAGGCCCCATTTAACGTTTTACAACCTACATGATGTAGAAATTGTAGAGTGCTACAGGGTAGATTGGGACATACTGCAGGAACTCTGTAACCGTCATCCTCAACTCAAAGCCAGGACCAGCCAAGGGTAACCCATCGCAGTGGAGACAAAGAGATGTGTACCACTTAGAATCTTAGCTACAGGTATCATTCAGAGATTAACAGAGGACATGCTGAGGGTATCTGAGACATCAGTATCCAGGATCCTCCATCAGTTTCTGAATGCTATGCTCCAACATGCCAGTGACCACATATATTTCTCCTGTACCCCTGAGGAGAGGGCCAGAAATATGTAGGAGTTCTACCATGTAGCACACTACCCTGAAGTACTGGATGCCATAGACAGCACACATATATCAATTAAGGCACCACCTGGGGAACAATGTAGGCTCTACATAAACAGAAAGGGCCATCACTCTATTAACTGACAAGTCATGTTTAATGCGAAGGGAAACATCTTGAATGCATGTTCTGGCAACCCTGACAGTTACCACACCTCAGATATCTGGCACCTCTCAACTGTACCAGATGTTTGCTAAGGGGGATATCCCACAGGGTCATCTACTGGGGGGGGGTACATGTCTCACACTAGAACCATGGCTGATGACACCCATCAGAAATGCACACACACCCACTGAAGCACACCATAATGAAGCACATGCTCAAACCAGAACTATCATCGAACATGTGTTTAGGCTGCTGAAGTCATGGTTTCGGTGCCTAGATACATCTGGGGAGCCCTGCAGTACAATCCACAGACATGTACTGAAATATTCACAGTATGTGCCATGCTGCACAACATCATTCTGAGAAAACAGCTTCAGGAGGATCAGCAAGGGGAAGGAAAACACATCCCACCACCAATGCCAAGGTCACCACAGCCACAGAAAGATGAGGAGTCAGAGGGGGAATCACCAACAACTGTGGATGTAGGTAGGTGCAGGCGTGCTCAATATGCCCTCACATTGGCTAAGAGACAATGCACAGCACACTCATTTACCACCTAGGGCCTAAAACCATTCTCCTACACACATACATATAGGAACATTGGTGCTAGGCAACTCTCACAACCTTTACCTTCCCATCTACTGACTGTGTACTGCTTGCATCAGATAGTCAGCCCTGAACTAAAACTGTGGCAACTGTTGCATTTACAAGGTAAGTCTTAAACCTGGAGTGTATTGTGTAACAATGTGAATGAGTGTAATATCCTTGTACTTCATTATTTGGTATTGTAAGCAAATAAAAGTGGGAGATTTGTACAGATATCACATTACAATGTGTCCATTATTAATTAGTAGGCCTCAGGCATTAAAGAGTCACATGGTCATACCTCTCAAAAGTACTGATGATCACTGCATGCTCTCAGTTTAGCACCATATGTTTGTACTGGAAAATCATTAAAAATAGAAGTTAGAAAGTAATGATACAAATTGCATTTTCTGACTTCACAACCCTCACAAGATCATTCACAATAAATCTGTGAAATTGTGATGCTATCAGCTGCCTAACTTTCCAAGGCCAATATAAGTCAAAGGTGCAATTACCAGTTCAGCACCACAAATGCAGATATACTAAACAATAAGTCAGCTATACACCCTGAGCATCAGACAAAAAGCTTATGTATCCCTGAATCCAAAAGGTAGAAAACAGGGATATGGCACAGTTATCATCACTTGAAGAGGGTGTTGTGCTGGGGGGCAGAAAACCCAGGCTGACACAAAATGTCAGTAAATGTGTGTGAGTAAGAAAGAGAAGCAGGCAGACATTTGGATTAACCAACAAATGGCCAGTGAGTCAAAATTAGTTTAAGCTGTACAACTGAACCATGTAATGGTTGTGTGTGCCTACAGGGGTCCCCCAGGTTAAACTGGTGTGTGAGTATCTGCATGAACACAGCCAAGCTCTGTGCTAGCTCTACATCTTGGTCTGTTGGACAGGTGTGAGCCATGCATGGTAGAGGTGGCAGTTCATTGTTGTTGTCCTGAGTACAAGAACTGACTCTGCCAGGAGTTGCACTGGCATATTTACTCCCATGGTCAGATGCACTGCTGCCACTTGAATGTGACTTATGTCTGCTGGGAGAGTTCTCTTCAGGGGGATGCCCAGGACCATGATCCCATGGCCTGCCATGTCAAGGTGTGGACAACTCACCCAGTGATGGAGCAGTGCAAGTACTGCCACTATGAGGGAGTTATCGGGCACAGCCATGTTGGATAACAGCAGATAATGTGGCTGATCTATGCCCATGAGGATGCCGTTCCCCACCCAGCATACATTCCATCACAGACAATGCTCATTCCGTCACAGACACCATACATTTTAACATCATCCAATCCATTGAATCTGCAACATGGTGGAGGCAGTCAAGCATGTCAGCCTGTGCCACATCTACAACCCTGATCATTTGTCTGTAGCAGCTATGGGAATGTGCCTGTGCCTCTATGATGGCCCTAAACATATGTTGAGTGACACAGGAAGAGACACCTGGATCAGGTGGAGGAGGGACAGCAGGCCTACTCTGATCACTCTTAACAACCTTCCCGCATGGCACCTTGCCCACACTTTGGATACAGCCAGTGTCAACAGGCACTGAAGCCACAGTAACCACACTTCCTTGATTGATTGTCTCACCCTCCATCTGAAGAATATATGTGGGCTTACTGGAATGGGTAGGCATAGGACAAGAGGATGTGTCAGATGGAATTGTAAGGGATGGCTCTATATCATCCTCAGTGTGAGATTCAACCTCTGCACCCCCTGACTGTGCCTCTGTCTGTCCATCATCATCATCAGGGTATGCTGATATACTGAAATCAGATGGCAGAAGACCCGCTCGTCCACTGTCATGATCACCTGTGATGAAAAGCAATAAATACATGAAAAAATAATACCTACACTAGTATAGTCCAACATATGCTAACATACTAACAGTGGTGCCACTATTAGAGACAGTACAGCAGTACACACAACAGGCCTGACATCAACATCAGTAACATAAACATGTTTGGCTTATCATCTGCAGATGGTATTCTCCTCTGTAAGCCAGATGGTCCCGGAAAAAGCTAATCATCACAATCAGCAATAACACAAGGGGTAATACCCTATATATGTCAATTAACTATACTTTCAACTAGAACTTGGCTGACAACTCCAAACTAATCCAATCAATCAAAACGTGTTATTAACTGTAGCAATCTTCAATCCACCCCAAAAAATTCTTGTGACACAGAAGTAATGTATTGATTTCAATTGTTTTACTATACAGCAGTATTCAACTGTTGAAATCCAAAAGCTTACCTGGAAGCTCCTCCTGGGACATGCTTGCAGTCCCTGACACTGTGGAACCAATGTCCAGTACATGCTATTCTGCACTCTCCTGGGAGCTGTCTGGATCCCTGACAGTGGCCAGAAACTTTTAATTTGTTGTTAGTGGTGGCTGCTTAGCAGACACCTCCCAGTTTCCAGTTGGTCATGGCCCACTGCAGCTGCTCTCCTCCATACAGATGTGATCATGTCAGTAGCTGTGTGGTGGATCTGCTCATTTGTCCTGCTGTGGCCACCCACAGCATTCACATCATCCACAATGTGGCACTAAATTTGCATTCTGCATGCCATATCTCCCAGTCAATTTTCAAGCAGGAAGGTGCCATATTTCCTAAAGGCATCCACTATCACCTATTTCTCAGCATCGCTGAAGGGAAGTCTCCAATGATTGACACATCTGGGTGGCATATTCCTAGTTGTCCTAAAAGACAGCAGAAGGGTAATAGACATAAGTATCACATAACTACAAAATAAATGTTCCCAGATTAAACAGTAAACATAGTCTCTCAGTTTTACCCACTGGAGAAAGATAAAACAGTCTAGAGATGTGAAATACAAACAGGCTGGATGCAAAAAAGGGGGTCTATATTAGAACATCAAAGTGTCAGAACTTCGAATATTCTAATATCGAACCCAATTCAGTGAATGTTGACAACATCGAACATTCCGAACATTCCGAAACACATACACACAACACAAGCACACCAAACAGCAATCCACACACATACACCTAAAAATCTTACATCTAACCCTACACTAAACTGTACATACACCACTAACTATCCACTTACCTTAACCCAATCCCTAACCCTAAGGTCTGTCCCTATCGCACACTCATCTCACCCGTGCCCTAACCCTAACTCACCTTCCCTGCCCTAACCCTCATGTCCACACAATCGCAAACTTACCTGACCAGCTCCCTAACCCTAACTCACCTAACCCACCCAAAGCTTCACGTCCACACAATAGCACTTACCTGAACCCGACTCATAACATTCCACCACAGCGCTAAAAATAGCGAAGCAACAGAAATGGACAACCAAATTCTTTCCCTGGGAAAAATATTTGGTTTCTGCAGCTTCGCTATTTTCAGCGTTCGCTGAATAGGGTTCGATATTAGAACATTTGATGTTCTGAAACATTGATGTTCTAATATAGACCCCAAAAAAGGAGAGGTGCAATAGCAACATATCCTTGTTTGTGCCATAACAGTAACTCAGCTTTGCTCCTCCCCAAAAAATAGCAGGCAGATTATATATTTTGTTAACAAACCATCTTTGAAATGCTAAAAGTGCTATCAAATGAACTGTCCCTGATATATTTGTACATATTTTTCACAGAGCATTCCATTTTAATGTATCAGCAATCATGTCACCCATGAAATGCCTCGACAAACCTGCCATGGCATCAGTACACTTCTTAGTAATGCATGCATATATAAGTGTAACAACCTTTGTTCAGATTTTTCTTAAGCACATTCCAGCATATGCAGTTTGTAGATGACAAAATGCAGCATATCTTCAGATGTTCAGTAAACTTCTGTGCAGATATATCACAAAGAAATAGCATATGTTCAGTCTTCTCCACATAAGCAAGTCTCCCCACCATCAGTTTGCCTAGCTACATGTTTGCCTTTTTATAATGGTGTAGATTCAGGGATTTTAGCATGGTGAAGATGCAAATGAAGTGTGAACTGATTAAAATTGCTGAATCCCAAATACTTGGATCCATGTAGGAGATGTAAACATAGTGCATGCGCTCTCTCAGTGTTTCTTTTTAATGGGTTGAAACTTTGAATGATTACTGGTTGGGAGATGAAAAACATAACAGCAGTGTAGGTTGCCTTACATCCAATGGATATGTCAAGTTAGATCTACTAAGTGTTAGATGTAAGGTTGGAAATGTAAGTAAGCAGCATACACTTCACAGCTTGGGTTCCTTAATATGCATCTTGCCTCTTTATTGGTTGGCAACTGTATATGTTATTATTTCCAGTTAATATCATCACACATTTTAATTTTTAAGGCCAGTGATATAGAATGTCTTGCAGACTGCATGTCATTACAGGTCAGATAATTGAAGATTGACCAACAAACACAGAGAGGTAATACAGAGCTGTATATTTGCAAGCAGTAATCATAAAAGGTTGTGTGATCACTAAGTGCACTACATCCAAAAATAATAAATGCACCAATAACAGTTGTATGGTTTAAAATTACTATAGATGCTGCAGGTGGTTGTGTGCAGGATGATTTGAATTCCCAGCTGCAAAGCTGTTTGTGTAGCAAAGAGAGATAAGACACACATCCTCTGTTGTGAAGGTTCATTGGAGTGAGAGTTCAAATTCAGATCTATGTAGACATATCTCATGTGAACCATCACTTTCTAGTCTTTATGTCATAGACTGAGTCTTCCTAATTTCAACTACTTGTCCTTTTTCCCCTTTCTGTCTTGCTTGTTTTAGTTATTTTTCTTCTTCTTCTTTTTTTTTTTTTTTTTTTGTGGCCAGTGTTTGCACGATGTGGAGAGTAGTGCAATTGTGGGAATGGAGGAAATGAAATGAATGGCAGGTTTGGGTGTGCTTATCTCATTTGTGCAAAAAGCAGCAGTGTACAAACAGGACAACTGGACCACTCATGAAGCAGACAGGACCCAGACAGCCAAAAAAAGAAACTAGATGCATTCAATTAATTCTATTGGGCACTACGTAAACCCACTAAGTGGCATTTCACAGTAGTTAACAGAGAGAGCTTAAGAATGATTATTAAATTATGGAATGTCATGCAACTAGTCCTTGGGCAGCAGGTGTAAGTTTAGGGCTGAAGTACAGTTAGTCCTGGGTTCTAGTGTGGGTGTGCAACCTTTTTTTTACTGTTGTGATATTGCAGGTGATAGCAATGAACTGAAACATGAACAACTGTCATTTCAACTTTTTTGTGACAACAGGTGTAAATGTAGGAATGCCATACACATGGTCCTGGGTTCTAATACAGAATATTCCATACACATTACTGTTGTTCCACTTCCCATTATATTCACTCTCAGTTATAACACTTTAGACAGTGGAGCTGATCTTAATTATATGTATGAGGGGTGAGACACTATTATTGTTTTATCAGATTAATCTTCCAATTGCCATTATTTCATTCCTTGCTGCTTGGAACTGCTGATTTCTGCTTACCATCACACAAACACATTGCTTGGGTGGGCACACTCTGGAAAACACGATAACTGAAATTGGTAGGAAAGCGTCAGTCTGCATTGCTCTAGATCTGCTGGGAGACAGAGCTGGAATTAGTGAGGAAGGTGCCAGGTTTAGTGCACAGAGATGGGGTGTCCAGGAGTCCAGGATATTTACTGGACTTCTAGTAAAGCACCACAGCCAAAAACTTTTACAGGGGGACTATTCTGGCTCCAAGTACAAGTCTGAGGCATGGAATAGTTAGCCCAGACTGTACTGAATGCCACTAGTATCCTGTGCACTGAAGAGCAATGTAGGCATCATTTTAATGACCTAGAGAGGAGGAAGGGGGATATTCTTGACCACTGGTTGGAGGAATTTAGGATTGAGGACATCCCACATCTGTGTATGTATCAACTACTGAGAGTATTTGTAAGACCTAAAAAAATGAATATAGGCAAGACTTGTATGTATAATGATCTTCTGTTTTATTCTGTTTTTCCCCAGCTGCCAGTGATTTGGATTTCAATATCCGGCCTCGTGGAGCTAGATTGACGAGACTGAGGGGAGCAAGTGGTATGTATGCAGCAGAAGAGAAGTGTAATTGTAGCATTAAAAGTTAACTATAGCTTTTTTGGTATTTTCTAGAGTTTTATCAAACTGAACATGTATATCCCAACTGTAAAAATAAGTATGCTTGCATTAGTCTGTAGCACAAACCAGTTGTATGAGTCCAATATTAGACTTTAGTCAGAGGTTGTGGGTTCAAGTACCACAATTCACAACTATACCATACTGTTATTTCTTCAATAATATTTACATTAAATTAAAACCTCTATACCAGTGGCACAAATGCCCTGCAATAAACTGTAATCTCTATAAGTGGAACATGCATATGTGCAATATATGTACATTTCAAGGATAAATTGCAGCAATCAGTAGTATAGTGTGTATCTGTTAGCAAGTGGACTTAAATGTAAAACGTAAAATAATAGAGTTGCAAAATTGTATTAATGCATTATATGTCAAATATGAATGTACTAATCTTATCTTTTTTTTCTCTCACCCGAACCCTTAGCACTCTTTATTTTTTCTTTGTTTTTATTTCATTTTTTTATTTTTAAAAATATTATTTTATTTTTATTTTATTTTATTTGATTTGATTTTAAAAATATTTTATGTTATTTTATTTCATTTTATTCTATTGTTAAAATGATTTTTTATTTTATTTTTTATTTTATTATGTGTCTTCAAAAATGTGTCCACATCATCCATGTGTACTTCATCACGAAATGCTCCACAGCACATTGAGGTAGGCCAGTCCCATTGAATCAGCCTGCCCCTGATCCACCAGCTGCAGTATCAATGGTCAGCACATCTGGAAGCCAAACTGGCAGCAATGCCTCTGCTGTCCCTGCATTACCTGGACCCTCAGGTAGTCCTGCCCTAGAGGTTGGTCCTCTGGTACCCTCTGGGAGCAGTGGCAGAGGTGATTTTATCATCCACAACAAGTTGGAGAGAGATGGTGCATAGTGTAGTGCACCACACCATTGGTGCACACTTTTGCCGAATGGAGAGGCTGTTCTTCCTCATGTTCCAAGGAAGTGGAGGAGGAGGAAACATCATGAACTACAGCCACCTGTGGAATAAAGTGATAGTGATGACAGTCTGATCAGTGAGGACTTGATTCTCACTGTCACCAAGCTTGACAGCATCATCTGGGGTTATTCCCACCATCATCCAATCATGGTTTCCCCCAACCTTTTGTATCCATCACTGTCCCTGTCTCTTGTCTTTTTGTCTTGTCTGTCTGCAGTTGCTTCCATACCTACCCAACTTACCTGACCCAGGCATACCTACATCCCTTTACCAACATTCTTCTCTCTCTCAAATAAAAAAGGAAATGGGTACCTGTCCCGGAAAAAAAAATTGTCCCATACATAGCTCTCAATTTCACATGTGTCTTCTTGACACACTTGATTTGGTCCAATTGGCTATACAATATGAATACATTGTGATCTCCCCTGTGTCTGGAGGTGGCAGTCCAAATTCAGTTAATATTCTGCACATATTTTCAGTTTATACTGTTAAAAAAATGGATAGCTATGTTTTTTCTTATCTCTCTCCTGCACATTCTTGTCCTTTTTTCCCTTTGTTCCTCTCCCTGCTTGCTCCCAATTTCACCACTTTCCTATGTACCCCATTTTCAATACTTTAATCTGGTCAAAAAATAGAATCACACAAAACACACATAAGTTGTTGCAAAAGCAATACATCCCTTCACTATTTGGACTCCATGTTTGCGTGGAGTTGTGCATTGTGCACCAATGCGCAGCAATGGTGAATGCGGTAAAATGAAAAATTATACAGTTGCTTCATACAATGCTGCTTAACCCCACTGTGCTATGCCAACACACAGCAACACATGCACTATAAAGAATTTGTGTTATTGCATTATCAATGTTTAAATAAAAGTATTTACAAGTATTAGACTTGGATTCGAACACAGTACTATCTGGGCCAAAAAGGAATGTATCGGTTCATTAACACATGCTGACACAGAGTCATTTAAGCAAGAGTTATTTTGCATATACTCAATACTAACTGTCAGAGTTTAGTACTGCAGCTTCCATTTGAGCACTGCATAGCTATGTGCAACCATGTGTGCCTGCATGCATATACACTTTGCCAACCATCGCACAAACCTGCTGCTCACTGTGCTATGGAAAAGTAAATATTATTATGTATTACTGCTGTTTACTGTCCATTTCCTGTCTATAACATGAAATTACATGTGGAAATATTACAACATGAAGGCCTGATCTAACAATATGTCACATATTTACAATACAGCCATCTGTTGCCTCCCACCAAGCACTGCAACCCTGATGTCTCAGTACTTTTTCCGCACATATATTACCTACACTACACTAAGTAATATCAAATGTCATGTGATATGCAATGCATATCAATCTGGTAACATGCAGAACTACAGCTATTGACCCATAAGCTTAAAAAGCTTTATTTGCAAGGCTAGGGAAGGAAACAGCATGGACCTTATCCGCAGGGACATAGGTGACCTTCAACACACTTGACCTGACATATTCTGATTTTTGTCAAGGCTGGATCTTTCATACTGAATCCTGTAGACTTATGTGATACTGACCCCAAAGACCTGGATGAGGGTAACAGGACATACCACCTATGCTGAGATATCCAAGGCCTTTGACACTATCCCCCATTTATGTCTCATAGTAAAGATCTTCCATCTGGGAATTAAGCCATACAGTACTAGATATATAGCCAACTGGCTCACTAACAGAACAAATGGTCTCAAAGTTGGGGACTGCACCTCCTCCACTAGCCCACTTACTAGTGGGGTTGGGAGGATAACCTAAATAGTTAGGTGTTTTGCCTACAAACACAAGGTGGGTTTGAGTCTGGAGTTGTGGGTACAGCTTAAGCTGGCCCAGCATGGCCCACAAGGCAATAGTACTAATCTATGAACCTATGAATACCAGAAGGATTTGTGCTGGGCCTGCAACTAATCACAAACTACTTCCCCAAAGCAAAAATAACAGTAGATGGCCTGTGGTTTACCAAATTTGCAGATGACTGTTATCTGGACGTACACATACAGAGTCTGCCAATAATGGTAAGATATAACAAAAGGGGCTGACACAGACAAATGATTGGTGCCAAACTCACAGACTGAAGCTTAAAGCAAACAATGCCTCATTGTCCCCTTTGTCAGTGAAGTACCCCTGCTAATTATGATATCAACAGCACCATTCTAAGCTCAAACACAGTGTTGTGAGACTTGGGAAAACATGTTAATAGCAATCTACACTTTCATCATGATGTGTCCATAGTCATGAGACATGCATTCTGCATTGCACACCTCATATATATGGACATCACATCCAAGACCAGAGAGGTCATAGCTCTGTTGTGCTCTATACTTATCAGACCACTAACTGAGTACCTTTATCAGACCACTAATTGTGTGCAATGCTCCCTTCTGTCTGTACCTCACCAGACACCTGCAGTAATTGGAGAAAACACAGATTTTTGACTGTGAGAATCCAGGGCTTCCAAACATGACATATATGGCAAGACTGAAGACCTGTCAGTGTACTCAGTATCATGCAGCCTGCTGAGAGTTGACCTATGGCTGGCCTACAGAGCAGTCTCAAACCTTGCCCTGCTGGAAATGTTGGACATCTGCAAATAAAATGGGACAGGAATAACTTCGTCCAGGATTCTCTACCTAACCTGTGACATAAATAGAACATGCTGAGGACACAGATACATCTCCCAACGATTGACACTCTTCAGTAATAGGCTCCCACTGTGTGAAGCAGTGCTCCTCACTGACCTGTTCAGCAGCAACCTTGACAGTTTTTTTGGTGATTGTAAAGTCACCTCTGAGATGGCACATTTGTCCCTCATGGACAGGACCAGTTGGTGCTGCTCACAAAATTGCTCTGCTAACAATGACCATCTAACTACCCCCAAAAAGAGTACTTGTATTTTCACGCAGCTAGGCTTGTAAACAACCTAGGGCCATTAGACTAGTAGCTTCCTATGAATCTATGAAGCTATGAATCTATGCAGGTCTCCCAACATCTTGTCTCCCACACGGCTTGCTAATGTCATCTAGTATAAATTGACCAGCACTCTTGTAAAAATCAAACTTGTGCTGTAGTGCTTGTGTAAAGTACTGTGTTATGTTACTATATATATATACATTCTATTTTCAATGCAGTTGTGTGTGTGTGTGTGTGTGTGTGTGTGTGTGTGTGTGTGTGTGTGTGTGTGTGTGTGTGCTCTTGCTTGACATTACAGAGATCATTTTATACCAGCATGTAGGACACTGCTATTAGCATATTCTCTTCAACAGACACTGCTGATGTTATCAGTTAATCAAATTTGTGGATATGCAATACTCCCGTAAAGCCAGGGTCAGAGACTTGCCTGGAGGCCAGGCAGCTGTCCCCTCATCCTATGTGAGACATTTTACAGTGCCTTTACTTTTAATCTATCCACATACATCATGGCATGGTTTATAGGCCCTGTGTTTTCTTGATGAGAAAGCCCCATGGTCTCTCCATCTGTTGTATGTCTGATGAGGTACATGCAAAAGAGAACATTATACTCTTTAGAGTTCCGATGAGGTTTGAGTACAGTGCTATCATACAATCCTATGATCTGAATATGCTGGCATGACTTTTGATGTGCACAACACAGACTTTCAATTCCAGCGTGGATGCTTGGTCAATGTTCAGATTGCTATCTACATGTGTTCCCAGTGCTTCCAGCACTGTGTTTTGGCATAGCAGGATTGTTGTCAATGCTGTGATTAACAGGGAATTCCATTTTTCAGGCAGACAATATAAAAAGACACATTTCTGCATTTAGTGTAGATTGTGTGCCTTTGTCACCAACAATTTGTCAGTGTTAGCTCCTCCTGTACTATGTTATCATCATTGGTGAACTCAATGATTGCATCCAATATGCAAAAATCAGCAAATTTGACAAGCCAAAAGCCATATACTTTAGCCTGAGCTGTGGAGAATTAGAATCCAGACACTGAATGGTAAAGCACAGATCCCTGGGGTTTGGCAAGGGTGACAACTCTGCTAGTATAGGTTGATTCACCAACGTTCACATTATGTGTTCTGTTGATGAACCAATTGGTTACACATATAGTGACATAAGGCTTAAGCCCCAGCTAGGAGGGTTTCTCAATGATACCTGCATGCAGAATTGTGTCAAAACCCTAGGCCAGATTACCATCATCCAGGCCTATCACATGGAATCAATGGGCTGTGACAACATCACAGATCACATATGGTGCGACTCAGGGCATACACCTTCCTGATAAGGTTAAATGCACACTTCAACACACCCTCTACATGGGCTATGTTTCCAGAGAAGGCTGTACATCAACATGTATCCATTTGAGTTGCAGGGACAGCACCTGATGCATGCATGTATAGAGAAATCCTGACTCTCGTTAACTGTGAGGTAGACCAGCATATCATGGACCTCGTCTTAAGGGACACTAGTAATATTTCAGCTGTGTGCAATAGACCTGTGTGAGTTGTTAATTCTATATTATGTCTGTTACATCTGATAGATGCCCACAAAGAGGTCAAGGGCATGCATGATGACTGCAGTATCATCTTGTGGAACTTGACCAGGTCAAGGCATTTGACACAAATCTACACTGCTGTGTTCAATCAACACTGTCATGTGTGGCCATAAACAGCTATGTCACCAAGTGGGTAGTCCAGCGTATCACATTGGAGACTCCATCATAAAACACACTGATGTCCCTCTCACCAGGCTGAGTAAGGAGAAAGTCATGGTCAGTTGCTTATCAGTGGATAGGATCCACCACATTACACACACACTCAGGTCATTAGACCTACCAATATGATTCAGTCTTAGTCTATGCGGGAGTAATTTACCTGAGATGTACCTAAACTATATGAAAAGAGACATCATGGAACTCTCAGAATATGTATCTCAGGCTGGTATGAGCCTAGCATAGAGTAGCAGTTCACTGTCTCCAAGGATGATGCCACAATGCAAACAAAAGATGATTGACTTTAATAATTGCCCTAGTTTCTGATGTTATTCTAAGGGGGTGCAATACATCTCAGCATGGAAGGAGATGGTCAACAGCCCATGCTGCTTTACTAGAGAGAGTCTGCACCTGTCCCCTCTAGGCTTTCAAATATTAGCTAAAACATTGTCTTCCCCCGTACTGCCTTTTTTAGGCAATGCCAAATGGAAAGTACTTCCAGCATAGCAAATCAAAACCAAGAAAATCAAAAGGTATAATTGCTCAGTACTAGGAGTCTAAACAATAAACTCCACTCTCTAGAAGTTATCTTCACCCTAGAGAATGCTGATGTCTGTTTGGTCACTGAGACATGGTTTAAAGCCATGGAGAGCACACCAACAGTGCAAGGTTATAATGTCTTCCACACATTTAGACCAGCTATTTCACAGGCAGGGACTAAAGGAGGAATTGTCTCTATTTACATCAAAAATAAATGCATTTCAAGGCTGGTCAAACAGGACAATGCACTTGAGCTGCTCCATGCTCAAATCACCATAGGCAAAATCCATTAGGACTTCCTTGCATGCTATAGGTCCCCCTCTATGACCCAGGAAACCCATTCCATGTATTTAAACTTACGATGAACAAGCAAGGCAGGCAAGTCCAAGTACTCCAGAACAAAGCAAAAAGTCGTTAACGTATTTTAATAAGAACGTTTTCGCTCCTGACCAAAACCAAGAGCTTCTTCAGACAGTAATAAAAAAGCGCCAAATCACTTTTATACAGACCCATTCATGATGTCATATCCTTAACAGCTATCAAGTTAAACCAGTAATTATACATTTTTAAAACCTAAATTTTTTAAAAAATAACATAGAAAAATGTCATTACACAGTCTCTTAAACAAGGCGTCCCGAAAAAAGTACCAAATAAAACCTAAACCTCAATCAGAGGCATACAGTTGAAGTTAACCACACATAATACAAACCATAACAAGACATACGTTTGTACTTTCAAATACTTTCAAATACCTAAAGCATTTAAAAAAAGTATCTTCTCAATAGATAGTTAAGACAGTGTCTTTGTATAAAAATAAAACCATATACCCAAACAAATAAGGTGAACTAGCTGTACGCATGGGAACCTAAGATGTTAGAAAGTCCTTAACAACCCTTTACCCTAAAAGTTCCCGACCAGGGGCTTTTTGTATACATACAGTTTCCTAGGAAAATTAATGTTACATTAGACCTAGAACCTAGTGTCAGTTTCTGAGATAACTTTTATATTTTAAAATAACAGAAATGTTACACAGTTCATTTAGGCCAGGTGGAGAGAAAGCATTTAGTAGTAACTGCCATTCCAGTTCTTTTAGTTCAAGTAGGAGCGGTTGGGGACCCCCCCTAACCCCAACCCTCACTGCATCAATTCCCATAAAGGAAAAGCTGTGCCCTACATTATCCAACACATGTTTAGAAAGGGCGTTGTCCGTTTTTTTATTTTTTATGGCATAGTTATGTTGGTAAACACGGTCTCGCAATCTGCGGTCCGTTTTACCAACATAAAATGCCGGGCAACAGTTACAAAGTGCAATATAAATAATTGATCTAGAGTCACAAAAGAACCTCTGTCTGATGTAATATTTTTCACCTCTAATCGTGAATGAGTTCCCTGTTTTTAATAATCTACACCAGTTACAGAACCCACACAGGAAAGTACCAGTCTGTCTAGACAACACAGGGTGTGGGTCCTCAATTTGTAAAAATTCTTTAAAATTCTTACCTCTCTTAAATACAAAACCAGGGGAAACACCCAAAATTTCGAGTAGGTGGGCATTATTTGTAATAAACTCCCAATTTTTCTTAACAATACAACACATACTAAAGATGTGTTTGTTATGTGTAAGAATCTTGAAATCTGAACCCTGGTCTGTGGTAGTGTGTTCAGTCAAAGGGTGATTGACAACATTCCTACTTAAATCAATCTCCAATTCTATGGACGTTTGGGGGTTTTGCTGAAGGGATCCCTGTAATAATGGTTGATAGAACCCTGAATTTCTTTTGAACGAGACCTCATCTATAAGGTTGTCCAATAGTTCCGTGGGGTAACCTCTGTTTTGAAACATGTTTTTAAGAGTATTCAAAGTCAACAAGGGTGCTACACATACGTGTTGCTCTCACTAGTTGACCTTTGAAGATGGACTTCTTTTGTTTCCAAGGGTGGTTGCTGGAAAAGTGGAGGAAGGCATTGCAGTAGGTGTTCTTCCTAAAGATCTTAGAGCGGAAACAATTGTTTTGAACATCTTTAACAAGTTTAACATCTAAGTACTCAATATCACTCGTTGAAAAGTGGTGAGTAAATGTTAAAAAAGAGCATGTTTCATTCATATACTTCACTAGGTTGGTAACGGTGTCAGAGTTCCCCTCGAAAAGGACAAATACATCATCTAAAAACCGGGTGTAAAATTTTGAAGCCTCTTTAAAAAGTGGATATTCAAACAAAAAGTTCTTTTCCCAATAGGCCACCACAAGGTTCGCCACACTACCTCCACATGGCGAACCCATAGCTATACCCCTTTTCTGTAGGTAATGCTCATTATTAAAAATGAAAAAATTGGATGACAAAATAATGTCAAGAAGAGTGGTGACCACATAAATCTCATCCTTTGGTGCCTTCATATCTACCAGCATAAGTTCCACCCATTCCACAGCTTCAAGATGTGGAATGGAAGTATATAAATCCACCACATCGATGGTTAAGAAGCTGTAGGAAGGGCTGAACGGAATGTTGTTGATAGATTTTAAGAAGGACCACGAATCTTTACAAATCTGAGGGAGTGTCTTAAGGTATTTACTTAAAATGTGGTCAACCACCTTGGCACTTGGGTGAGTGATACAACATCTCCCGTCCACTAGAGCCCGCATAGGGGGATCCTCTAAGTTTTTATGGATCTTAGGGATCCCGAACATAGTTGGAACTCTAGGGAAGGATATGTTAATAAAATCAAATGTATCAATGTCAATCTTCCCTTCAATGAAGAGGTCTCTAAAGTAACCTTTAATTCTATTGTACTGACATGTAGTCTCGTTCACAGAAGAACTTTCATAAGCTGGAGAGTCAAGAATTTTAAGCATTTTTAAAATGTAATCATCCTTATCCAAGATGACCAAGCCCCCACCCTTATCTGGCTTGATCACTCTAATAGGTAAATTACACAGATTTTTCAAACAGGTTCTCTGTTCCAGTGTAATATTACTGTTAGAGTCAAACCATCCAATATTCTTAAACAGGTGTCTAAAATCCAATTCACAAGCATACTCAAAAGTTTGCAAGGTAGGGTGGAGAGGAGGGTTAAAGACACTTAACAGCTTAAAGGGGGGTTTTTGATTACATATTTCACCATTAAACAATACTTTGAGGTTCAAACCCCGTACAAAACATTTAAGGTCCATGAGTAGTTTAGGTAAACTAATCCTCTGGTCAGGGACAAAAGTTAGCCCAAAGGCCAAGAGTTCAATCAAGTCTTGTTCAATTTTGATGTCGGAAAAATTGTAAACAAAGAAATCACCTTTAATATTAGTCAAAATTACAGGCTTCTGAAGTGGAGGAGGAGCTTCAGAAGAAAAGGTAGCCTCAATTAAACTTTCTTCGAGTTCTTCTGCTGTTGAAAGTTCTTCCGCCCTAAAAAAGGTTTTGACTGACCTTTATAATTAGGGCGGTATCCCTGGTTGTTATAGAAGGTTTTAATTCTGTTACTTCTTCTCGGTTGATGAGAAGATGGACCCTCATCTCCATCATCAAGTTCCTGATCAGTTTCGTCAAAGGTGTTTAATGGGGGTCCTCCATTACTATTACTGTATTTGTGGTCTTTATTGTGACTTTCCACTTGATTTTTAAGCCCGTTAAGGTTTTTAACCAAGTTAGGGTAGGCTAACTCTTTACAGTATGCTAGTCGATCTCTTACAAGTTTTTTGTTTTTGTTAGATTTTAATTTAACAAGGAGCCCATGTATTTAAACTTATTAGAAACACTAACCTTCCAACCCAATACCATATTCATGGGTGACTTTAATTACCCCACTATTAACAGGAAAGTCTATGTGATACCAAATGTATAGGCACAGTGATTCCTGGATTTTGTAAACACAAATTCCCTGGAAGAGATAGTTCACCAACCAGCAGTGGAACCATACTGGATCTGGTCCTCACTAATATATGAAAGTGATGCACACCCCTTACTGTACTGTCTTCCCTGGTAAGGTCAGACCACAGAAGATCTCCTTTGAAGTAAAAATAAAACCTGGACTCCCAGCTAAACACTGAATATTTAGAAACTACTCTAAGGCTAACCTCCTGCTATTAAGTGATAACCTGGCAACATTTTAAGCCCTTATAAACCCAGAGACCACTGCTGCCTATGCAGGACTGTTCACAGAAACCCTGTACAAGCATGTTAGTAGCTTCATAGATGCAGCTGTATTCACCAGAAAGAAGTACAGAACTAACTCAAAAAACAAGCCACCCTGGTGGAATCACAAAATCAATAGGCTGTATAACAGAAGGAAGAAAATCATGTCAAAAATTAGGAGGCACAACACCCAGAAGGATAAAAGCACTGTCATAAAACTAAACAAACAACTCAGAGGACAAATAAAGTCTACCAAAGCTAAATTTTAGGTAAGTTTGGCCTCCCAGGGCAAAGACAACCACACAGCATTCTTTAGCTGTGTCTGCAACCTCAAATGCAATATACAATTGCGTGCAGAGCTCATTGTAAAGGGAGCCACCAGTACTGACCCATAAGGAATAGAAAACCTCCTAGCTGAAAAATTCAGCTCCAACTTGACACATCTTTCCCCCTCAACCTTCCCTCAGGACATACCATCAAATATAACTCCCCCTACTATCACTAGGGAAAAGATCTTTAATGCTCTCTCTAAGACCAGGAACACTGTATCAATGTACCCAGACAATATCCCAGGATGCCTTCTAAATAGCATGAAACATGACCTATCAGGGTCCCTAGAATTATTATTTAACTGTAGCTTCCAAACAGGCTTCAGGCCTCATGAATGGAGAACAGCAACAGTCATCCCTCTGCACAAAGATGGGCAATCTACAGACCCTGGAAGCTACAGACCCATAAGACTAATCAGTCTTATATGTAAAGCCATGGAAAGAAGTATCATGGAAATGATCAATAATGCTATAGTAAACCTCCATACACTGGAGCCAACCCAGTTTGGTTTTGTCGAGGGGCAGATCATGCCTACTCAACCTGGTGGACTTCTTTGAGAAAGTAACCAAAGCAATGGATGAGGGAAAAATGGTTCATACTGCCTACTTTGATCTGGCCAAGACATTTGATGCAATACCCCACTGGGGCATTCTTGCAAACTCAAGAGGTTAGGTACAAACTCATATGTCACCCGGTGGATAGCCAACTGGCACACAGACAGGAACCAGGAAGTTAGAATTGTGGAGTCCACCTCTACAAAGAGGCCAGTCACAAGTGGAATCCCTAAAGGATTTTCCCTTGGACTGCTCCCTTTGGCATTTACTTCTCTAAATTCAAGGCTACTGTCAGTGGTCTCTGGCTGACTAAATTTGTAGATGATTGCAAATTAGGAGCAGTCATTGAATCCCACACTGACACAAATGTTCTCCAGGAGGGGCTGACACAGACAAACAACTGGTGTCAGAGCCATGGACTAAAACTAAATGCCAAGTAATGCATAATAGTATCCTTTGGGAAGTCATCCACCCCTGGTAACTATCATACTGACAACACACCCCTTAGAGCTGACCCAGTATTTAGGGACTTAGGGACACACATAGCTAATAATCTAGCCTTTGACCATCACATGTGTACAGTAGTGAGGAAATCATTCTATGTTGTGCAACCTATAAGCAGAGGTATAGCATCTAAGTCAAATGAAGTCATTGTTCCACTGTATATGGCATTCATCAGACCTATCATTGAAAACAATGCCCCCTTTGGTGTGTACCTACCCAGGCATATCCATCAATTGGAAAGTCCACAGAGGTTGCCCACTAAAAGAATAAAGGGCATAAGTAAAATGTCCTCAAGGCCCTATCCCTGTATTCTGTCTCCTACAGGATTTGGAGGGGAGATCTATGCCTTGCATACAGGGCATTGTCAGACCCCACTCTGAAGGACCTCCTGTTTATCCACAAAACAAACAACACCAGAATTACCCATTCTAAAGACTTAAACCTTGCCTGTGATATAAATAGGATCTGCTGGAGAGACAGGTATGTATCCCAAAGACTGTCCTGTCTATGGAACAGGCTCCCCATCCATGCAAAACAGAGTTCCTCCCTAATGCGATTCAAGGCAACTTGGACAATTGGATGGGGTAAAGGAAATTCATCCCTGGTTTGGCACCTATGTCTGTAATGGACTCTGGCAACCTGTAAATGGTTCATTTCCCAGGACCCTGCTTGTAAATGTTTCATCCCCAAAACCCCTGCTTACATTTATCAAGGGTATCAGAACTTGTCAGAGATTTGGGATGCATAGCTAGGCTTAAAAAGGCCGTTGTGGTCATTAGCCTAGTAAATACCTGTGAACCTATACACATACGTAGCATCTCACTATGTTGACGTGTGAAGGGACATCTATCTCCGGTCCAGTGATCAGGTGCATACACCAGGGCTGTCTGCTAGACCCTCTCCTGTTCATTATTTAAGTGATGGACATCACAAATTACATAAACATCCTGTTTCTAAACAGCTACCTGAAGGCCTACAGATTGTGAGCAATCATTGACTCCAAATGTGATATTAAAATAATGCAGACAGTATAAACATATAACAAAAATTGCTGGTACAGCCACGACAAAACCTGCAATGACAAGAAAACATGGGGAGACTTTTTAAGTCAGGAAAACAAACACACAACTTAAGTATAATGTGGACATCGTACCCTATAATCAGACCAATAGTTATTTGACCCATGTCCTGGTGTAGAGGGGAAGTGGAATGTCCACCAGCATGCAGGCACAGTGCTGACTACTCCCTTGAATGTAATGCAAGTACTGGGTATTTGAAGGGCATCTACATCAAAGGCCATAATACCTTCATAGTTCCCTGCCTTTATCACACCCATAACTCAGTACAATACACCATTTTTCATGTACCTCCCTACACATCTTCCAAATGTATAACTGAAGTGTACCATCTTTGTTACAGTGAGCTGTCACACAGCTGATGTCCATACGTAGGTATTCTTTTTGTGGAATACACCAGATGCATGTGTGCTACCTGTTCTGCTGATGCACATACTACATACATACAGTAGGTGTTTGACAACATTAATGGCATGTATACCATTCGTAACAGAGTGGATTGTGGCATATATATGCCATGCACACCAGTCAGCTAGTCTGTATTGATCATGACTATGGTAGTGTATTTACAGAATCAGGAAGCTCGCCAAAAGAATATCAAATACACTCTATGTCACAGATAACATAATCCAAAAAAGCATCAGTATCTCTCAGGAGTAAAACTAAGCAAAAATTGAAATTAATAGAATGTTTTGGTATGCTTAAGAAGCAATTAAAGCAAAAATGATTATAATGGCTATTGTTATATATCAAGGTAGTATCCACTTATGTATAGATCCACAAATCAGAATAATGAAGTTTCCATGAAACCCTGGGAAAGTCCTTGATCACTTACTGTAGGCAACAAACAATGTATTACAGGCCTGTCATCCCTATAAATTAGCATTTCAAGTATTTATTTTTTTATTTGTTTATTAGCAGGCATTCATTTCTTTACCTGGAAAGTCTGACTGAGCAATGCCATTCTTCAGCAGAGACCCGGGGAGAAAAGCTCCATTATGCAAACATCATGGACATAATTTGCATTATTTCATCATTTGCATTCAGTTTCAGTCATGAGCAACAGTTCCATTATTCAGACATCCTTGACATCAGATAATTTATTAACAGTTTTGATTAAAAATGACACTTGCATGGGTAGTATATAAATATATATTTTTTAATACAGGGAGGTATATGCAGTGACATTTCAAAAGTATATGTAGAATTTCAGATTTTCTGTAAGAACATTTATAACAAAATGACTTGTTCAAAAACTAGGACATAGGAACATAAGACAAACAATTTGAAATGCATAATAGCATCCTTCGGGAAGTCATCCACCCCTGAGAACTATCATACTGACAACACACACCTAAGAGTTAACCCAT
This sequence comes from Protopterus annectens, assembly GCF_019279795.1. Classification (NCBI taxonomy): domain Eukaryota; kingdom Metazoa; phylum Chordata; order Ceratodontiformes; family Protopteridae; genus Protopterus; species Protopterus annectens. The sequence continues at coordinate 1,464,531,775 of NC_056731.1, read as the reverse complement.
AGTGAGACACTTTGGAACACACATAGACAGGATCTAGCCTTTGACCATCACATGTCTACAGTAGTGAAGAAGTCATTCCATGTAGTACAATTGTAAACAAAAGTATAACATCTAGGTTCAAGGAAGTCATTGTTCTCCTCTATTTCTATTTGGCATTCATCAGACCTGTCACTGAGTACAATGCCCACTTTAGCATGTACATAACTAAGTATATCCAACAATTGAAATGTCCACAGAGGTCCCTCAATAGAAGAATACAAGGTATAAGTAACATATCTTATGCAGACCACCTAATGGCGCTATCCCTATTTTATGTCTCCTACAGGCTATTGAGGGGAGGTCTATGCCTAGCATACAAGGCATTGTCAGAGCCCATCTTGATGGACCTCCTACATATCTCCAAAACAAACAGCACCAGAATTACTCATTCTAAAGACCTGAACCTTGCCTGTGATATAAATATTACCTGCTGGAGAGGCAGGTATGCATTCCAGAGACTATACCGTCTCTGGAACATGCTCCCCATCCATGTGAAGCAGAGCTCCTCCCTAACCCAATTTAAGTGCAACTTGGACAGTTGGGTGAGGAACAGGAAATTCATTCCTTGTTTGGCACCTATGTCTCTAATGAACACAAGCAGTCTGTAAATGTTTCATCTCCAAGGCCCCTACTTGTAAATATTTCACCTGCCAAGCCCCTGCTTAAACTTTTCAAGGGTACAAGAACTTGTCAGAGACTTGGGATCCATGGCTAGGCTTAAAAAGGCCCTTGTGGTCATTAGCCTAGTAACACCTATGAACCTATTAAGCAGCACAAAGAAAGGAAGGAGGTAAAGAGGCACAAGAACGATAAAGGAGATGAAATGAGATGATAGAGGACAGTGTAGATGTGATAACAGTGCATTATGTTTTGTGCAGCAGAGAGTTATGGCACAAGCTCATATTGCTACATTAGTACGAATATAACCATGGGTAGCACAGGTACAGAGCTATTTATCTGTCAGATGTTGTTTCATTTGGTATTTAAAGTCTTTCAGGTTGCAGCCTGTTCTCAATTGGAGTGGGGTGGTATTTGATTAGCAACACAGTGTGAATACAAGGAGTACCCTGCTCTGTTGATAGGTTCAGTTATGGAGAGTAATGATTTGTCAGTGGAGCATAGGGGTCTCTTAATAGTGTAGGGTTGACTCATGGAGTAAAGAAAATTGGGAATTTTTCATGGTTATGCAATAGTTTGAAGATTGTAATTAGTTGTGAGTATGGTAGAAAATTATTTAGTTTGAGACAGTGTAGATGTTTTATAGAGAACTGCAGCAACATGATCTATATTGTGGGTTGTGAATTTGGTTGCATTGTTCTAGTTTCACTGACAGAGAGGAGTTGAGATTGGTTGAGAGTGGTTAGGATAAGAGAAGCACATAATAAGGTGGGAAGTAGAAAAGAAGTGGCTATGTTTTGTCTAGTAAAGTCAGTAAGGCAGTGTTTTTCTCTGTAGAGGTAGCCTAGCTTTAGGTGTTTCTTATTTGTGCTTGTTGAAGGTGTAGATCAAATCTCAGGTGACCATCAATAATCACATCTAATAGTTAAGTGTGGGATAAAAGTTCTTTATTGGTTTTGTTGGATGACAGCATATTAAAAGTAGTTTTTTTTTGGAGGAGAGAAAATGTTGGGGGTGAACAGTAGTTTTTTTTTTTTTTTTTTTTGGTTCAGGAGTTGTGAGCTGTTGAGCCAAGTTTCTATGTAGAAGGATTTTGGATGAGTGTTTAGAGTAGGGGCAGTGTCCTAGCAGCACATATTAGAATTAAGTCATCATTATATTTTACTATGTTGGCTTCTGTGGCTGCTTTGTTTAGATTGTTGATAAATAAATTACACAGTAGTGTTCCTAGGATGGAGTCTTGTTAGATTCAGATAAATATAGGAAAGAAAGAAAGAGGAGAAATCATCATGCCATTTCACTGCTTGGGACCTATTAGTGAAACAACTAAGAAACAATTTACGAGAGGAGGATGATAGCCCATAGGATGAAAGTTTAGTTAGCAGAATTCAATGACTGATAATGTTGAATGCCTTGGAAACATCCAGAAATAAGGCTGAGGTTAGAAGACCTGAATTTCTATTGTGATTTATTATATCTGTGAACCTTACAAGGGCAGTGGTTGTACCGTGATTGACATTGAAACCATGCTGTGAGGGAGAGACAATATGAGAAGTTATCTATGTAGTAAGTTGAAAGTGAGTACATCTTTCCAAGATTTTGTATAAGGTTGAGAGAGATAGAAAGAGCGTTATTGGTTCCTGGCCTATAGTTTGTGAACTCAACTGATCAGCCACCTTTATGGAAGGATATTATATAAGATTTTTTCCATAAGGTGGAGGACATCATTTTTTGAATAGAGTGGTTTGCTAGAATTGAAACAGCATATGCAAAGCTATCAGCAGTAGGTTTGAGGTTTACAGATGGAAGCTGACTGGGGCTGATGGCTGTTGTCTTAATAGTGCATAGGTATTTTTTACATGCAGACGTTGGCACTGGAGTGAGTGTGAAGGTATTGTGGTTTCAACGATTGGAGTGGTACGGATGGATTTGTAGTAGCTTTGCAGGAGGGAAGAAGACTGCTGTGTTTATAAAATGTGAGTTAAACTATGAAGCAGTGCTTTGGGAGTTATTGGTTGGGGATGGGCTTGGTCGGGTTGATTTTCAATGCCTGGGTAATGTATTTATTGGTTTCTAGAAGTTTTTTGGATTGTGTAAGGATGAATGCTCAGTGTGGCTATAATAAGATCTTCTGTACTGGTGTATTGTTTGTTGTGGTTTCTTAACTGCCTATATTGTTGCAGGGAAGTTTTGAGACTTGGTTTGTAGCCATGATTTTCAGGCTTTATTCCTAAGTCGCATGAGTTAATTGTTTTTTTTTTAATTAACAAAGGGGCTGGTTTGTTTTTAACACTTGTGGTTCTTAACAGTACTTTCTCTGCCAGGATATTTAGAAATATTGTATTAAATGTGTCTTCTGCTTCATTAAGTGGGAAAGTTTTAAGTGATGCTCAGCTGATCTAGAGCAGGCTGGATGCAAAATGTCTTTATTGAAGTTATTGATGTTTTTGACTTTGTTATAGTGATGAATTTTGTGGGGATCTTTGGAGTGTCTGATAATGTGGTTTGGCTGGTGGTCACTTAGGCTATTGGGTATGATAACACTTGTGCCAGTGTTGTTTGGTGGTGAGTGTTATAATACAGTCTAAGATGAATTATTTAAATCTGACCTTGTTAATTCTTGATTAATTGAGAAAAGCCTTATAGCTGAATTGAATTTGTTGAGTTTTCTTCTGCTGTCTTGCCAGTTGATGTTACTGTCTCCTAGCAAGATGGTTTCCATTTTTATATTGGCTGATATCCAGGAGAAGATCTTTACCAGGATGGGAATGTTGTTTCCAGGTGGTATATATAGATCTGTGATGACTAGAGATCTATGAATATTCATTTGGAAGGGTGAGATGAGAAGTTCAGTGTTCTTGAAAATGGGTATAGTACCATGGTAAGTGGACAGATCTAAAACATTTCTGTAGAAAACAGCAACTCCACCTGATGTTGTTGGTTTGATTTAGTCTGAGTATACTGTAACCAGGTGGGAGTATTTCTGTATTTTTGATAATTGGCTTTAGCCAGGTTTCTGTGACTTTGAAAAGATCAGGGGATTAGTGAGCTATACAGACATGAACTTTTGTGATTTTGTTATAGAGACTTCTTAGGCATCTAGGTAGTATTTTAAGTCCTAGGTGGTTGGAGAAATAGCCTGTTGTTCTTTATGGATGTGTTGGGGATGCTTTGGTGGGGTCTGGCATTAGATGAGAAGGTATGGGATTGGTATGTACATCCCCTCCCAGGATTATCATTCAGTTAGCAATGTAGCTATTGAAGAATCCACTTATATTTGGGCATGAGTTTATACACAATTTTAAATTATGATGGAGAATGTGCTGCTTGCTTGTATTTCAGAGTGATAGTGTAATTAATGAAAAATAGCCTAGAAGAGATATAAGAGAAATGTGTTGTGGTATTTTTTATGTATTGTTGTAGCTGTAGGTAAGTAACAGTGGGAGAGAGAGTGAGACTTTTGATAGTTGAGAATGTGAACATATTGAGAAATGCTAGCGATAGAAGATGAAGTAGTGGCATATTTGGGATTTGGAAGGATGTATGGACAGGTAATAGTATGCGTAGTGAAAGGATTGTGGAGGGATGCAGTTATAACTAGTAGAGATTAATGGGAAGAGTTAAGTAGAATAAGATGATAGGTAGGTATAGTGATTGATAGGTAGGATTGATAGGTAGGTATAGGGACTGATAGGTAGGTATAGGGAAATATTGATATGAATGAGCATAAGTACAATGAAGAAAGCAGATCCTTACCACAGCATACTTCAAGGTTATTTGATTGGTTTCCATTCATAATTATTTTGTAACCCTTACCTTTGTTTCCATTTAGTTTGGCCTCACATAACATCAATATTGAATAACTGATGTTTAAAAAGCATACTTTTTTCAGATATGCTCAATCCTCCCCTAAAATATACAGAAACCTCATCACGCAGCTTTAAGGATAACAGATAATGTAATAGTAAGGGATCGGACTCACGGAGAGCAATACAGGAGATTGATGTAGCTGTCAAACAGATTTTGTCAACATAATTTCATGATGCATAAAAAATATATATAATAAGAGTGTGAGTGTTAGCTGTGACATGTATTCATATTCTGGTTTTAGGAGACGCAATTCTTGTACAGAAAAATAATTATGCTTGTCTCAAAGCCAGAAGATAAGCAATCATCATTAAAAGATTCAAAGAGTGATTTAGTCATTTTCAACTTTTCTAACAAATATTTATGAGACAACTAGCCTCTATAAAAGCTGGTAGCAAATTAAAACTTGTGTGTGGAATCATTAATGGAAAAACTGTTTCGATGACCACAAGAAATTTAGCTATGTTAAATAAATTAGTTATTAATAAAATCAGCTTTAAAATACTATGATGTGAATAAACCAGTTGCTTTGGAGGTAAGTGTCAGTAAAATAGTTATATAAGCTGGGACTAGACAAGAGAATAAACATGTTTTTATGGGCCCAAAACATTTACTGGTGAACAGAAGAGTCTTCATATAGGAAAGGAATGGTTATCAATGGAATATGGATATGTTTGGGAATGACTCTTTGCTGGAAACAGGCCAGAGAGCTTTAGCAATGCATTCAAAAAGTATTTATAAAAATGTTCCTAGACTGCAGGTATGCTGCTTAATTTATATTAGTATGATCTAAAATTGAAACACGTATGACACTAAAATTATTGAATAAAGCATAAGAGAAAAATGGCAAAATAATAGATGAAGAAAAAGTATTACTCTATTAATAGCAATGCTACATAGAACAAAAAAGTTAAATAATTGAACAGATGTGCTGACATTGACTTTCAAATGATATTACTATACGGAGTTACACCGAGAAAAAAGTTATCAGCAAGATTAGAAAGTCAACGTCATTTTTTATCAAAGCAGAAACAAACTGTATCTTCTACTCGATGTTCAAAACTGACAAAATAGTATTCCCAATCAAGTGAGAAGAAAAATGCTTATGACAGCAAACATATCACTAGTGATTATAACTTGCAAATAAAAGAGCAAGGATTGCATTTTATTGTCAATGGAATTTAGCTCATATAAATAAGGACTGCAGAGTTGTGCCAGATGCAATGCCTACAATAATAAAACTGCAAAAAATATGTCATTAATTTATGTATTCCATGTATATCCTGTAAGGAGAAGGAAAAGTTTTTTGATGTATCGGAGTAGGCACAATCTTATTTAATTTCTCACAAGCCATGTGTCTCATATGCATGAATTATTATTAATATTCCATGTACCCTGAAATAATCAAAATGACAAAATAAAAATGAGTTCATTGGTGCATTAAAATTTATATCCTTGAGAAAAGGATATCTGTTATTTTCATGTCTGATAATGGGCCAAATATAGAAGCCAAAAATCAGAATATATGCATATGAATGGGAATTTAAGCACTCATCACATTCTAACTGACGATTTAAGGGAAATATCCCAACAGAGAAATGTCATGAGAGTGATAATTAAAAACTATTTGAAGAGTGTTATTTCACAGTGTTGGAATATTAGGATAATGAATTCAAAAGACTCAGAGTCTCAGAGCCTCAGTTGTTGATGAGCAGAATGTTCAAAGGAAATTTTTTAATTCAAATACATAGAATACCTGATAACTATTAAAAAGTAAAATACTTGGGAAATAAATCAGCAGAGATAGAAACATTTTATGACAGAAAATGTAGCAAACTAAGAGATTTACAGTATGGGGTTATAGTAACAATATATAAGACATTGGAAGATCCATTTAGTTAAGATAATGTAGTTCCTGAAGCAACTAATCCAAGGTTCTGTTCATACTACAGATAGGCAGACATATAGTAAGAATTGCAGATATCTTTGTAAGACAAACACATTGAATTCCAATCAAGAATAGGAAACATAATACTCCACTAGTATTATCCTGCGGAAATACATACTGTGGGAACTGATAGCAAAGAGCTGCAGAGAAAGTAACCTCAAGTGACTTCATTAATAAATCTTACCATCCAGAAGGAAATCTTAAATGTCAAAACTAGATAGACCTATTGAATTCTCTGTGTTTAGATGTCCACTGAAGAGACATGCAGTTCTAGTCAGTCTTGATACTAGAATCAGGAAGGCTGCATCCAAAACAATCCCCCGGATTTGCAAAGCCCTGTAGAGCGTGCAGGATTAGTCTAAGAGCTATTTTCGGTAATATGGCTGACATGCGATCCAGGAACAAGCTCCCAGGAAGTGCATGTGAGCTCTTAGACTAATCCTGCATGGGCCGAACTTCTGTAAGTAAGTTACCCTCATTTGCGGTGAAAACCACACAAATGAGGGTAATTTGTGATCCAGGAAGCCAGCAGCTGTCAGTGCAGTCTGCAGAAATGTACTCGGTTAGTAACCAAGTACATTTCTGCAAACTACAAAACGGAGCTATGACAGCTCTAAATAAAGGCGGCATATTATTGAGGAAGCATGCCAATGGCCAAGTAGAAGGCCATTGGCATTGCAAACTGTTTAAAAAATAAAGAAAAACAACTTTTATTTTTTTAAGTCGATCTCGTCTGTTTAAGCATAGGGCAGTGGCGTGCAAACGGTATCGGAGGAATAATAAAATAAACCTAAAATAAGCATTCTAACTAAAAGCAGTATTCTGCCATGCAAGTCAGTGGCAGGCATAAGATAACCTGACCAGTGAGTAATGGTTGGTAAGGGGGGAGGCTCAGTGTGGGACATGTAACTATGGATTAGCAGGCAATCCTATGCAAATGAGGGGAAGGATTATGAATCCCAGATTTACCCAGAGTGTGAGGCAGGTCTGAAGAGTATAACAGCATAAATAGCTGGGTGCAAGACTAGGATATAGGTGACATCATGGGGGGGGGGTCAGGCATACTGTAAGTGGATTGGAGCCCTGTGGCTCGAGATTGCTTCTAGCTTAGCACAGCTAAGCTAGGGGTGTGTCCAAACCTGCCTACCACTCTTTATAAAGTGTAAGCAGGTGTGCGCGCCACACACCGGGTTTTACAGGATGAAAAAGGAAGTTAAACCAGGAAATAGCAGCTCTGTGCACATTTGAACACTCCATTTGTATGGCGTGCACACAGGCTTAAACAGAGAGGTAATGGGAAGGGAAAACAGCAGTAGGAAGGTAATCATATAGAACTAGCTTAGCTGGCAGGTGAAATGTATCAGTATCAGCCAATTACACAGACAGTAGACCAGCCCAGCCCAGAACACAACTATAAACTAAGCAAACACCTTCCCCTCTGGTTTTTTGAATGCTGCCGAACAACCCACAGTGAGGAGGCAGAGAAGAGTGTACAGACCCAGGGTAACCTACCAGGGGCTACATGAGCTGGGGATAGTGGAGCACTATAGGGTGGACAGAGACCCCCTACAGCAAATTGTTGAGCTGTGCCGTCCACACCTGACACACCAAACTTGCCGAGGGGAATCCATCCCAGTGGATACCAAGGTATGTGTAGGCCTAGGGGGTATACTAGCCACAGATACCTCCCAAAGAACAACTGGGGATATCATGGGGATCTCACAGGCATCAGCATCCAGAGTATTCCACCAGTTCTTGGATGCCATGTCAGCAAATGCCAGTGAGCACGTATATTTCCTCAACACACATGAAGTGTTGACCAGCAATATGCGTCTCTTCCACCAAATAGCAGAATACCCTGGGGTAGTGGGTGCTATAGACTGCATGCACATATGCATCAAAGCACCACCCGGTGAGCAGGGTAGGGCCTACATCAACCACAGGGGCATCTCCTCCATCAATTGCCAGGTCATATGTGATGCCCAGGGCATTATAATGAATGTGTGTGCTGGCTGCCTTGGAAGCTATGACGATTCACACATATGGCATCTGACGTAGCTGTACCAGACATTTGCCAATGTGGACATCCCCTACGGTCACCTAGTGGGGATGCTGGGTACCCACTGGAGCCGTGGCTGATGACACCCATCAGAAATGCACACACACCTGAACAACAACGCCATAATGAGGCACACACACAGGTCAGACATATAATAGAGAGTGCGTTTGGGATGCTCAGGTCATGGTTCCAGTGTCTGGACACATCCGGTAGAGCCTTGCAGTATTCACCAGCTACATGTCCCCAAATTGTTATGGTATGTGCTATGCTACACAATATGATCTTGTGGAAACAGCTACAGCAGGAACAGCATGGGGCAGGGCCACACAACCCCCCACCAGTGCCAAGGCCTGTACAGGCACAGAGTGACTCAGAGGAGGAACAACCTGAGCCTGCCCCAGTAGGCAGAAGGAGGCATGCTCAGTATGCCCTGGCCTTGACAAAGAGGCAATGCATAGCACATGCACTGACACAGTAGGGACCCAGGGAATGACACCTCTCTCTGACTCATGCAGACAATAAAAGGGATGCCAAACATGACACTACCTGTGCTCAACCATGTATAGGGAGTGTACTATGTGCATCCAGCATAGGCAGCCCTCCAGCACCATCCTCAAGTCTGGCACTCCCTCAAGGTAAGTCAATCAACCTACCAATTGCCAAATGGAGTAGAATGTGTTGGTACCTGTAGCAATGGTATGGATGTGAGCATGCAAGGTAATTGGATGGCCAAATGTTATGGCAGCAGACAGTAGACATCCATAGTGGCACCATGACATCTGTAATACATACGGGTGTCAGCATAGTAGCCAGTACTACACAGGGTGACAAAACCCACTGCAGGAAATGGTCTGAGTGACATGTGTGTGCATAAGACCCACACATGCCAGTCAGGAAGGTTCACATACCCAACAACAGTCTCAGCCAGCAGGACAGGTGTAGACAAACACAAACAAATGCTGTACTACGGCCTCTGAATGAGCCCTATTGGTAACCCCTCCCCCAGGCCTACACAGACAGACTACAGCACACCAGGCAGTTGGATGTAAGTTGAGAAGGCTAAGAAGTCAGAAATTAATATGTAGGTAATTAAAGCTAAGATCTGAAGTACACTGTCATGCCTCTAGCCAGCATGATAGGTAAGACTACAGACTGAAATGAAGGACCTGATATATCAGTACAGTACTAGCAAATGTGTACAAGTGTCAGGTGTGCCCCCCATCCTATGTACACTTATCGTAACAGTCAGGTGTGCCCTCCCCCACTCCTGTGTAGAAATGTAAAAACAGTCAGGTGCTCCCCCCCCCCGCTATGCAGAAATGTAGCAACAGTCAATGCCAAATGACCGATGGATACCTGCAGACACAGCATGCTACCTGTCAGTGTACAACACAAAGGTCAGCACCGCAGTACAAACTACCTGGACTTGATCCACACATGCAATACAGATGGCCATACTGGGCATGCTCACACACTTAGAGGAATGAAAGCAATGTCAGTCAACAACATACTGAAAGCTCATACTGGGCATGCTAACATATGTAAACACATAAAGGCCATGTCTGCAAACACCAGTGGACCAGACATATCTGGCAGTCGTAGTTCTTAGTGCAGACACATGTCAATATGCACCACTCCTGCCTTTCACACACAGTGGATAGGAATACAGACACATATGTAAGGACAACACACTACAATAAGCCAAAGGTAGATGGACATAAATGTGTGGAAGAGGGTGACCTTGACAAGGTGCAATCCAGGCCTGTCCCACCCAGCACACAGCCAAAGAGCCCCAAACACATGAGGTGCAGATGTCACTCACTGCAGATACTATCCACCAGTATCTGTCAATATGACAGAATATGTGGTGCACGTGCCAGCTGTGCAACATGACTGTACAAGGAAGTAGTCATCTAGTAGTTGTATACATGTACCGGTGACATATGACCCCATGTGTGCCCGCATGTGACATGTCAACCTCTACATGAATGGGTTATGGCCCATGCACACACCACCCTCCCCATAGCAGTATTATGACAAGTCTGCTGAGGTCATCCAATGTGAAATACACCTTTGGGAGAGCTGTAGCTCAGTAATCTCCATGGCTCGTCCCATAACTGCGTACTACTGTACTGGTAAACTAGTTGGGTAGTAGTTCTAACCTCAGACTTGGCAATTGTGTGAGTGTGTGTTTGTGTGTGCATCTGACTGTGTAGAAAGAAATGCCTTTTAGGCTACTCACACTCCATACAATTCATATATTCAACTTTGGCAAGGCTGCTGATGTCAGTCACCTAGGAAATACACCTCTGAGAAAGTCATAGCCTTGTAATCTCTGTAGCATGTCCAGTAACTGTGTACTGCTGTAGTGTGATAAAGTAGTCAGGTAGATGTTCTAACCCCAGACCTGGTAACTGTTTGTGTGTGAATCTGTGTGTGTTTGACTGAGTAGAGAACAATGCCTTTTTAGGCTACTCACACTCTGTACAAATCATATTCTCAACTTTGGCAAGGCTGCTGATATCACTCACCTAGAAATACACCTCTGGGAAAGTCATAACCCACAAATCTCTGTAGTGTGTCCTGTAACTGTGTACGGCTGTAGTGTGATAAAGTAGTTCGATAGGTGTTATAACCCCAGGCTTGCCAACTGTGTTTGTGTGTGAATGTGTGTGTGTCTGACTGAGTAAAGAACAATGCTTTTTAGGCTACCCACACTCCGTACAATACATATACTCAACTGTGGCAAGGCTGCTGATGTCACCCATCTAGAAATACACCTCTGGGAAGGCTGTAGCCCAGTAATCTCTGTAGTGCGTCCTGTAACTGTGTACTGCTGTAGTGTGATCTAGAACTGTGGTAGGGTTCCATCTACACACATGGCAGTTCTGGATGCTTTGTGTGTGTTCCAATGTCTGTGTATGGAGCAATGCATTATAGGCTACTCACTTGCAGTACATGTCAAATGCGCTACTTTGGCAAGCCTGCTGATGTCATTCATTCTGAAATACAACTTTGTGGAAAACGTTCTGTGGTATAAATAACTACTCCATGCTGTATTGTGATATAGGCCTTGGTCAGGGGTTCAATACCCACACATGTCAGTTGTGGATGTTTTGTGTGTGTCTCACTGTCTGTGTAGGGAGCAATGCATTTTAGGCTAGTCACTCGCAGTACAGTTGAAATGGCCTTCTTTGGTAATCCCGCTGATGTCATTCAATGTGAAATACACCTTTGGGGAAAAAGTGCTTCAGTAACATCTGTGGTGCGTACTATAACTGTGTAGTGCTGTAATGTATTAAGCTAGTTAGATAGTTAGTTAGGTAGGGGTTCAACTCCCAGACATGACAGGTGTGTGCGATTGTAAATTCAAATCCTGTATGGAGGGAGTTGTGAGTGTGTGACACCTGTGGGCAATGTGGAGGGGCTTTTGCTTATTTCTTTTATGGTGGCCCTACTGTATATCACAGTGTCAACCATACAGGGATAACAGATGTAAATTAGTTGAGAGGCTGGGGTGCAAAGCTATACCCATAAATGTGACATCAAGGCTAGTCAATCACAGTTAGCAACCCCAATACTACCCAGAGCACACACTCAGCCCATGTGTCATATGCACACACATGCCTAGGCAACAGCCAATATGTGGGTAGTACACTGCATAGTGGCAACTGATAGTAACTATGCAGTGATAGCAATTGGCTACAGAGGACATGTCACCCTGCCCATCTGTCCAATATGCACATACATGCAGGCAGTGCACCTCCACCATGTTCCCCAATGGACACCTGCACCAGCTATGGTGCCTTCACATGTGACTCACAACGGACATACCATGCCTGACAACATGCCCTGTATGGACAGATGACACTGACATCAGGGAATGCTGTTAGCATGCTATCAATGTAGGTGCAGGGTAAGCCTGCTGCCCATTACCAGTTCCTGCCACAGGTGGGCAAGACTTGCACATCTGATGATAATCTGTGTTCACAACATGGGCCAGACACTCCAGGTACAGTAGCACATGTCACTGTACATGCATATGGGAGGTGTGCACATCCCAGACACCATCCATGTCATGGACTAAGGAACACATACATGGCAAGTGATGCACAGCATTGGCCACACACAATAGTCACCCAGGTGACTGGATGGGGGATGCAATACCCACCTGTGTGGGCAAATGCAAAAACTATAGTCCTAAGCTACAATGCAGACCATTGTCATGTGGTCTGCTTCCAAGGTATATTCATAACCTACCCTTGTACAGCCTGCTGGCACACCACACACCTGTGGAGACATGCACCCATGCATGTCAGAAATGGCACCCTGTGTGTTCGTATGTGTGTTGTATGGTGCGTATGTCCACATCCACACTCACTACAACCTCCCAGGGCATACTGAAGCATGCTGTCTGATGTCTGACACCTCCTCATACTCTTTGCCCATACAACCTCCATATGGCCCATGTGGTGCATGTGATACCTGCGCATTGATGTGTTGTGGCAATCTGACTAATGATGAGTTGCACTCCTGGCCCTGCTCAATGTCTTACTGGGGCTGGTCAGGGAGTTGTTTGCATCCTTGGATTATCCTTTTTTTCTTCAACAGTGTCTACCTTCTGTTGGATACACTGTTAATGGCAGGAGACCACCAGACTGGCTTGCTTATTTGGGAGGTGAGCATTGTTGTTCTATGTGGGATGACAGGAATCATGCTCAAGTGGATGTGCTCATACAGTGCCTTAGTGCAGGATTCATCAGTTGAACTGTCAGATCCTGTCTCCATGGATGTCACAAACATTTTCACTTCTGCCTTGAGTAGCATGAAGTTGGCTTTGGAGAGGTCTTTCATGGACAACTGTATATACATTCCTTTCACATGTTCAGTTTGATTAGCCTATGGTGGAATTACTTTGGTGGAACTACAATCTCATGTAGTGGTGTAATGGCTTAGTGGTTAGTTATTGTGACTGTAATGTATAGGGCCCTGGGTTCGCGACTTGCACAGGCAGGTTATTTTTGTTCTGGCCAGAACAGTGGTTAATGCATACAGACTAATTAGGGAAATTTAGGTTAGTCACACTCAATACAATTCAAATGCCCTACTTTGGCAATCCTGCTGATATTAATCACTGTGAAGTACACCTTTGGAGAAAGACAACTCCAGCAATCTCTGTGGTGTGTGTTATGACAGCGTAATGCTGTAGTGTGATACAGAACTCTGGAAGGGGTTCTATTCTCACACATGGGAGTTGTTTACACTTTTGTGTCTGTTCTTATGCCTGTGTAGAGAGCAATGCATGTTTGGCTAGTCACACTCATTACAATTCATTTGCCTATTGTGGCAATCCTGCTGATGTCACTCACTGTGAAATAAACCTTTGGGGAAAGAGTACTCTCTGTGGCGTGTTGTATAATTGCATAGTGCTGTAGTGTAATTAGTTAGGTAGAGGTTATAATCCAAAATGTGTGTGTCTTAATGTGTTGGTGGTGGTGAATGTGTAACAACTGGACTCAATGTTAAGTGGGTTTTTAAATTTTCTTATATGGTGACCCTAGCATAAATCACAATATCCACCATACAGGGATAACAGATGTAATATCAGTACATAGTCAGTCAGGTGTTCAATACCCTGGACTGGTAGGTGTGTGACACAAACATGCTTACCTTTTACTATCCCAACCCACCCTGACTTATCTTTGCCTCTGTCTGCCTCTCTCACTCCCACTCTGGTGGATGTGGAGACTTACACCTGCTTTGCTTAGGCAGCGGCATGTGTATTGTCAGTGATGCTCATGATCAGTTGATGGCCTCTGCACAGATTACAGCCCTCCTCTAGCTGATTGCATGTGGAGCAGCTGTGGTAACATTCCCATAGCCAATTGCATGGAAGCACACTCCAATATCTAGAAACATCATGTTGGTATTGGGCCTTTTCATTCACTGTGAGCATGAACTTGATCTGTTATTTGGCAAACAGCATCACATATGGATTGGGGACTTATCTCTGACAACATACACTGTGGAAACAGGCCAACACACAGGAGGGGGATGTGCCTGTCCTGACTACAGACTGTAAGTGCTGCTATACTGCATTTGGGGTAATATTGGATTAACAGGGTGTGTGTGGATATGACTGTCCTACATATTTTAATACTTGTCATGTCAGTGCTATGTTTATGAGGAATCCCCATCTGTAGGGTCATCTGCAGACCGGGCAGTGTCTGGTGCTTTGTGTTTCTTGTGTTACCCACAGAGCACCTATCTCTCAACTGCAGAAGGTAGTGTGAGGATTGCAGTCAGTAGATGGTGACAGCCGGGAGAGTTACTGACATCATATCCCTCATAGGACATATGTTGCATCAAACCCTGTTTCAAGAGAAAATGTATGAGGTTATCACAATGACATATCAATATTGGCTCTGTTTTTGCGCCTCCAGCCATAACTCTGTCAACCTTTGTACATATGTCATGCAGTAGAGGGTACATATGTTCTGTACATCATATTAATTGGCAGCATATCTGATAACAAGTCAGTGAGATATCAGACTGCTACACATGTTATGTATAGCAGGGGTTATATTTGAGGACATAGCCTGGGCATTCTGTGGTTGTGTGTACAGTACTGAGGTATGTGTAAGTCTGGTAATTGTTGACAGTGTGTGTATAGTGCATATGTACCTTGGCCTGTGTAGAGACTGTGGTAGATGTCATTGTTCTTGGTCCTGTTCTATTTGATGTTACATGCTGCTCCACTGTATGTCACCCTATCAGCTTACATATTTGTAGGGGCGAACACACACATGTCCCAAACCACAGACAGCCATCAGACCACATTGTGTAGCAGCCCAGTATATGTAGGGTTGTTGTGTGAGTGGCTCATATGAGGATGGTGTACATCAGATAGTCCATATACTGTAATAGTACGCTAGCTTACCATATGTGGCTGTGGCTGTGTTCACACTGGTTGTGGTTATGCACTTTCACACAGGTGTTTGACACTCTGTGATGTGACATGCCTGTAGAGCCTGCTGTATATGCAGGTACATGTGTATTCCCACATAGGAGATGTAGCCCAGTCTTAAGTCAGTCTGCCTGTAGCCTGCGCTGTGCTTTGTTACATGCCTAGCAGCTTACTGTACTTATCCAGTGAGATGTCATGTCCAGATTATAACCTTTTTGGGCTTTCAGTTCTAGGTCTTGTGATACGGAAGCATGAGGGGCTTTACGGATAAATAACAACGACTCATTTGACTTGTATATTGCATTACCAATTGGTTTAAATTACCAGGTTGAGCTATTATTAAGTGTTAAGGTTTTCTTTTAAACACTTATGTGTGTGCAATGTAATTTGAAATACCGTTTGGTTTTAGTCACTTTCTCTGGCCTAAAAATTTATATACTATATTAGGACCGAATATTTATATGGTGACGTGTATGGCATTTATACACAAATCAGGTATTCTGGGTTACATTTACAAGTCTGTATGGGGTTCATTAATGCTTGCGTCCTTTACACTAGGCACAAGTGTTTTGGTATACTTTTTGTACTCATTTGAGTACAAGATAACGTGGTGACTGTGCTTCTGTTGTTATTACACTTCTAGACGTACCCAGATTTCTATATGATGGTGGTTGGTCTTTGTTTGATTATACAAGTTTTGTGATAATCTACCATCAGATTTGCATGTAGGCCATTTTGGGTTTTATGGTATACCCTGAATTGTGTTGGTGTGTGGTCCCTACCAGATGTTTTGGTGGGATTATATTAACACTATTTAGGGCATTTCATACAAATTTAGAGTTTAGATCATTTATCTACAAGTTTTTCTAATTAATGGCATACAGGGCCAAATTATGGTTATAATTCTGTCTATATAATCATAAGCTTATTTTTAGGGGTATTTTTGTACCCTTTTGGCATTATCTTATGATTTGTTAACTTGTGTTTGAGAATCGGCTGGTCTGTGGCCCTTTGATTTGCAAATTGTCTACATTATATCGGATAGATTTTTTGTGATATCTAAGTGATTGTTTGGATGATGATGATGCCATATAGTTGGATTTCTACTTTGGTAGGGTCCAAGGAGGCCCTTGTAGTGTAATAATATTTGATTTGATATCACCCTTACAGGGTGTGTCATATATCTATGATTAGACTATGGATATGTAGGTGTGGCTGATAATATAATATCATATAGGTATTTTTTATGCCTTTTGATTTCTATGATATTGGTACAATATATTATTATCAGTCTTATTACAAATATTAAGATATAAGACTGTATCTTTTTTTACTTGACACCAATATTTTGGATCTTTTGCATTACCTATATTCTATTGTTTATTTTGTTAATACTCATACTATGTTCTTATGAACTATCAGATGGGAGTGGTTAGCTGATTTTTTGAACTGAATTTATTTTCAGTCATCTGGGCATTGTGATATAAGACTGTATCTTTTATTAGACATTTATATTCTGTACACTTTTTGTATTATCTATATTCTGCAGGTCTGAGATTGTTTATCTTGCTAATGTTTAGACTAGGTTCCTAAAAACTATTTGATTGGATTTGTCATACAATTTTTTGAACTGAATCTACTCATTAGTTATTATTATTATTCATTTATTGGCCATTTTGTAGGTCCTAAGAGGTGCTTTATTTACCTTGGATTTTGTGTCATTTGGCCAACATTGGTTTTGGGATTTAGCTGGACTTAGTGTTGCTGGTGGTTCCCCTGAGTTACTGGTATTTTTATATCTAATTGATTCCATTCTAATTGGATATAATTTATTCCTGCCTGATTCTGGCAGAGGTTCTTAGAGGTTGTTTCCAGTTTTGGCACCACGTTCTTTCCTTTTTGGTTTTTTCCTTTTGGGTTTTGCTGGGACAGTTATTATGAATCTGGATAGTATATTGCAGGGTATGTGTGCTGATAGAGAAGATATCCATGTCTTTGGACTGGAATCAATCTCAAGCAATAGTACTATGGATCAACAGACCACTCTTTCTAGTGATGGATGCCAATTTGCATTTTGTAATTTGGAGAAAGCCCTTAAGGGGCTGAGAGCAAACATTTGGCATCTACGCCTTTTTAAGGCTTATTTACATAAAAAATTAGTACCACGTGGACTTAGAATTAAGTTAAAGCCCATGGTCAGCAGATCTGAAGAGGCTGACCAATGAGTGGTTTGAGGCAGTTCAAGAGGGATCCATGAAGTTTGTACAAATATTGACAGACTATTATGAAAGGACAATAGACTCAAATATTGTTGAGATTAAAGAGTTAAGCAATACTTGTAAACAATTTGAATCCAACACCAATTATGGTACGCTTGTTGCCAATTTATCAAAGGAACTGACCCAGTATGACAAATTGACGAAAGATAGAAAAATTAAAAAATTTCATAGGGACGTTAATGATTATGCCAGGGGACGTCCTTTTGAGCTTCAGAAATCAGTGAGATTTAAAGATATGTCGGTGGGTAAGAGTGGTGCCAGAACTAGGAAACGACCTAGACCAATTCTTAAAAATAGGGAACAGACATATACCAGCACCTCAGGTGATGAGTCTTCCCCCACTGATAGTGAGGGGATTACCTCTGACCTCTCACCTTATAAGAAATGAAGCAACATACCTACCCCTTTTGGGGTAAGAAGAAACGACGCGGGGGGAGGAAACACCGTAATAGGTTCAGATCTGGAATCAATGGATGGAATAGTGCAAGCTCTTCTAAAATAGATGTAACTACTTCCAATACAGATGAAACTACTTTTCAAAATGTGCTTAATTTGTCTAAGGTTGAATTAACATTGGAACAAGAAAAAATATTGAATAAAGGCTTAGGGTTTGTACCTGGATTTTTTTGTGATCAATATCAAACTGTAAATGATATTTTGGAATTTTGCCGTCGTTTAAACCTTAAGATATTTTTTTCAGATCAGACAAATAATACAGCTCAAAGATCTACTGACTTTAGGTTTCTCAAATCAACATTTCAACCTCCTGCTAATATGCATGTTACAGCCTTTCAACAGGCAGTACTTAGGGATCTACATTTTCCGCCATATGGCTTTAATATTTTGTCAGATAATATTCAGCAGACTGAAAGACAGGCACTTGAGGAATTAAAAAATAATAATGACATTGCTATTGTCAAGGCTGATAAAGGTGGGGCAGTAGTGGTTTTGGATATGGATTATTACACACAGGAAGGATTAAGACAATTATCAGACCGCAAATGTTATATGAAAATGGACATTGATCCGACCACTACATTTAAAAAGGAGATTGATGAGTTCCTGAGTAGTGCAGTTGAAAATGGTATTTTGTCCAATACTATTGTGAAACATTTGACAGTTAAGGATCCTAACAAACAGATACTTTATCTATTGCCAAAAATACACAAATCCCTGACTTCCCCACCTGGCCGTCCAATTGTGTCTGGTCATGGTTCCTTGACGGAACCACTTTCAGTGTTTTTGACTGAATATTTAAAACCCTTGTTAACTCAGGTAAGAGCTAGAATTAAGGATACCACACAATTTTTACAAATCATAGCAGAGATGGAACTTGAACCAAATTGGTTACTTTGCACTTTGGATGTAAAATCTTTATACACAAGTATCCCCCATCGGGCGGGTCTTCAAGCATTACAATACTGGCTTGAGAAATCCAACTTATATCGGCCTGGATTTAATACTCTTTTGATTTGTATGTGTGAGCACGTTTTGAATAAAAATGTATTCTTTTTTCAAGGCGACTGCTATTGGCAGTTACAAGGCACTGCCATGGGGGCATCTTTTGCCCCCATATACGCAGATTTATTCATGGCGTACCTAGAAGAATACCTAATTTATGATACATCTCACAATATTTACATCATTGAAATAGATATCTGGCGCAGATATCTTGATGATTGTTGGATGGTGTGGCGGGCGGATGCGGAATATCTTAAAGAATTTGTGGACTACCTTAATAGTAATCCTTGGGGCATCGAATTTACTATTAATAGCAGTAGGTCCAGTATTGAATTCTTGGATGTTAGTGTATATAGGAAACAAGATAACACACTAGGCACAAAAATATATAGGAAATATCCCGAATATAATACACTGCTACATGCCTCGAGCATGCACCCCCGCCACACTGTCCGCAACATCCCGAAATCTCAATTCTGCAGGATCAAAAGAATCAATTCCAGTCAGGAAGACTATGAGATAGCCAGTTTGGATCTTGTCAACAGATTCTATGATAGAGGGTATGCTGTGTTTGATATTAAATCTGCTAAATATTGGTCTGACAAAAAAACTAGGGACCAGCTTTTACAATATCAGGACCATCATCAAGACAAAAAAGGGGATGAGGTCTTGAGATTGGTCACTACATATGGCAGGAATAATCAGGTTATTAGAGGAGTGGTGGATAGAAATTGGAATATCTTGATGGCTAATGACATTCTTAGACAACACCTTGGGACACGTTGTCAATTTTCTTATAGAAAGGGTAAAACTTTAGGCTCCATGTTTTCACATTTCAAACATCATGGCAGTGGAGGGGCACGGTACAAACAGCTCACCATTATGGGCAAAGAACTGATTGGCACTTTCCCTTGTGGACATTGTACGTCCTGTTTAGATATCAATAAATCTAAATCTTTCAGTAGTGCTAACACTAGTAAAGTCTATGACTTAAAATTTTTTGGTAATTGCTCGATGAGTTGGGTTATATATCTTGCCACTTGTCAATGCTCAGCATTTTATGTGGGCAAGACCTCCAGGCCTCTTAGAATCAGAATTGGGGAACATAGGAGTAACATCAAAAATAAAAAATCCACTAATGCCCTTTATTTACACACTGTTAAACATCCAATGGCAAAATTTAAGTTCACTATTATTGACAGGATTGTTGGTGATAGAAGTCATCAACAAGGTTGGGAAAATATTTTGACACAAAAAGAGAAATATTGGATCATACATTTGGGTGCATTATTTCCGCCAGGTATTAATGATCATCTATAGTACATTTATTGGGTTATATATCCCTATATTGTTATGATAGATATGATCTTGTACAGTACCAGATTATCATATAACTATTTATCAATGTTATATTTATGTAGATCTATAACTACTTTTGCTGATTATGTAATACACTATTTATCATTTTGTTTTATATATATTCAGATTTGTGTCTTATTATGTGATGGATATTCCTGAACACTTTATTTTTATTTTTATTTTTATTTTTATTTTTATTTGTTTTTATTTTAGGTGTGTATATATATTAT
Organism: Protopterus annectens; assembly: GCF_019279795.1. Taxonomy (NCBI): domain Eukaryota; kingdom Metazoa; phylum Chordata; order Ceratodontiformes; family Protopteridae; genus Protopterus; species Protopterus annectens. The sequence continues at coordinate 1,464,510,948 of NC_056731.1, read as the reverse complement.
TTTTGATGTATTCAGGCAGGTTATTGTACCATGCCTATATTTGTTTATATAACAATTTGTTTTTTCACAATATGGGGTGCTGGTCCCACTCAATACCAAGAACTTCTTTTTGGATTTTGATTGGTTGACTGTGTTGACTGACACTATAAAATGGTATCAGATGTTGTGTTTGGCTTTCTACACATTTTTCAACGCTCCACTGAAGAAGGGTAACCGAAACCGGTTTGGAGCAGGATATATTCTTATATCCTATGTATATTTTTCAATAAAATGCTTTTGGAGCAGAACTTGCTGGTCGTTGTGTAATTTGCATAGTTTGGTTGGCCGTGCATCGCTCCACGTGAGAGGTTTGGCGTGTTTGGATGTCCAGATACTTGCCAGATGTACTGCTGCTGGGCCAGCATAGCAGTCATGTATGTCAGACAAAGCAGTGGGATGCTGTTCAGATGTATGTCACTAACTAGTGGATAGTATGTGGCCATGGCACCTCTGTACCAGTGGTTATTATGTGTCAGGACAGACAAGGGTGTATGAATGCATAACCTATGGGGGCAAATGTATACCAGTATGTACATGTTATACCCATCTATATGGCTGTTAACATCCACATTGACAGGCCTGGTCCACATGTCTTGCATGAAGGGGTTCTGTGTATACCCCTGGACTGACTAGAGTGTGACAGACTGTCCACATATATTAGACATATCACAGCTGTAGTCCACAGGGGCGTTACTGTGCAAGCATTGGTACTATACTATGCTGACCTTAGGATGTCGGTAAGTAGCCAATGTCGCACATGTTAACAGCAAATGTGGCCTCCCACACGGACCATTTATGTGAAGACAATCCCTATTACAGTAGCAACAGTCTACAAATATACCTGCACTACATACATGACATCCCCTTGCACTGAGAGGTTAGGACTATTGGGGCTGAGGTAAGGCTCCACTCCATGTTCCAGACATATGGTGAACATATATGTATATATAAGTATACATATATCCATATAGATATATACACATATACATATCTTGCTTACTGTATGACAGCAGTTTTACACATATGAGACTGTGTTCCAGCCTCTGTCCTCCACTTACATACCAGGCTTTGCACATATGACATGCTGTCAGGGGCCATTACGTTGTGGGCTCTGTGTATGTCATGCTGTCATTCCTGCCATCACTCCACTGCTGCTGTGTCCCCCACACATACTGAGGGGCCATATATGTGTGGGCTTCATCTACACAATATATGTGTGCCCTAATGTACTCCAGAGGCCAGTGTATGTAACAGTGGTATATGGCCCAGTATTAGTGAGTGTAGGGGGTGCACCATGACTAACCTAGGCTGTTACAACATGTGTGCATATCTGGGATAAGCTGCCTTAAGGTATTAGGCTGTACTTTACCATGCAATCCACCTTGGGTAAATGCAGGCTTACTGCCTCCTGCCATACGCAATGTTCTGTTTGTCAGTGTGATTGTGATGGTGTCAGGTAACCCTTGTTGTGTAACAGATACATCCCATTGTGTCAACAGGGGTCTGTACCCCCTAGGTATTGAGTACAGAGTGTAGATAGAGGTTGCTAAACTATACATCTGCATTACATACTGTTGATTGTCTGGTATGCTGTGGCCTAGTCTGTCATAACTATTGCACTACTTGAAGGCCTCGGCCTGGACAGCAACATATGTCAACCATTCCAGACTACTGTCTTAGTATAACTGTTTCACAGTTGCATTACACTGTCCATGTGGATGTCAGTATCTAAACAGCTATATGATATGGCATATACAACTGTCATAGTACACAAATAAAGCTTTCACATTCATTTATGCACACCTGTGTGTGGTGTTATACCCTTTGATATCTCTGTGGGTATATGTTGCAAGCTATGAATGTTATTTGTATGGATGGCTCATACAGTTTCCAGTTGTTAAAGTGGTGACTGTAGGAATACTGGCTGCTCCATATTGTGTGCACATACTACATATGTATCTTACTGTACATATATATATATATATATATATATTTACCTGCTGACATATATATAACCTACCATATATATTTAGTCATGTAGATGTGGTAATATATATCTATACATGTAGGCATTTGCATGTTTATATGTTCATATAGATTTATAGATTTATATATATATATATATATATATATATATATATATATATATATATATATATATATACATATATCAATATGTTGCACCTGTTTAGACATTAATATATTTACTCACACACATACATCTACATGTTGAAATACATTATCTGTACTGTTGAATGACTGGGCTGGATATGTTTGTGAATACATCAAAGGTATATATATATCTGAGATGACTTAGTGAAAGCTCACTGTGGTGCGCAGGGTCCTGTGTTTGATCCTAGCAGAGGCTGTTTATTTTGTTTCTAGGCAGAACAAGGGACATTAGATACAGTGTGATTAAGGCACTTTTGAGCAGTTGTAAGCGGGTTTGCGTGGGTTTGCGTGACAGTAAGCACTGCTAAGTTGTGGTTACTGTTTCTTCTACTCAGTTAGCTCCTGAATTGCTTAATCTGTGTAGGCATTGCTTACACCCGTGCAAACAGATTTATTCCCACTTCCTGCTGCTTAAAAGTGCTTACTCCAGCTTACCCCCTCACTAATTCCTTTAAAAGAAAAGAAAAAGGGGTTGATAGGAAAGTGGTGAAGAAAGGGGCACAAAGAGGGAAAGACAGTAGGGAAAATAGCTAGGGGATGTGCAGGAAGGGTGTAGGGAAGGTACATAACTGCCCATTTCTTCTACAGCATCAGCTGTGCATATACACTGCATATGGAGGTAGATTTGGACACTTGAACCCCTGGGAGAAGGGTGAGGTCAAAAATAATTAATTGTGATGCCATTTAGACTAGATTACATGTGTCCTGTGGACACGTGTGAAATGGACAGCTATGTATGGGGTGAGATTTTTTTGTGGGAACAGATTGACCTTTTTTTTCAGGAGGGAGTGGGATGTTGGGGAGGGGTAGTAGGTATATTTGGGGAGGTAGGTTGGGCAGGTTAACAGACAAGACACACAAGATGCATACAGGGGCAGTATATGACACATGTGGGGGGGAAACACCTTGATGGTTAAGGGTGTTGGGATATCGGAAGCCCACAAGCCCCCTAGTGGTAACAGTGGGACTGAGGTCTCCACCCATGGGCAGTCACCACTGTACCTTCACAGCCCTGAAGATGGCCAGACTGACTCTCTAATTGTGACACGTGGCCCTCAAGCTGGTGTAGAAGATCACCGACCTGGTCGTTGATCGCTCTATGCACCACAAACCTGACCTGGCCACAGGTACCTGTCCGTGCCCACTCTTGGGGGGGTAGGCCCCATCCCCTAAGGTGGTTCCACCCGAAGGTGGTGCAGGACCAACAGACAGGGAGATGCGGGGTTGGGCCCCAGACATGCTGGTGCCCGGTGCCTCGGTCAGCTGAGGTGGGACAGGTGGGTCCACTGGGACCGGCCTTCCCAAGCGTCCTATAGTGTTTAGATTTCAACATCATATATGGGTTAGTTATAGTCAACACATATCAGGGTTAGGTATAACAGCATGCATAGATATTCCCATTAACCCAGATGACAGATATAAACATAGCAAACAGAACACATGCATATATGGGACCACAGTGGTAATACGAACAGCATACAGGTACGTTGATGGCACCGTGCCAACAATGTTGGAGTAATTCAATATGGCACATGCATGGGAACCGATAGAATATTTCTCAAATGACTGGCCATTATCAGAGTCAGTACATACCAGTTGGGGTGGTTATGTTGATTATTGTTGGAGATAAGGTGGGGAGAGAAAGTTGTCAATTAACAAGTAGTATATTCCTTTACTCCACATTACTTTCCTAGTCAGTGCTATCTATACCTTACAAGTGTTACTACACTACCCTATAGACCTATATTGGAGACTGATATGGCTTTCAACATCATTACACATGAACCGGTTTTACCTGCAGTATAGACCTCTTACCTGGTTTACCTGTGGAGGGAATGTTTGTTAACACTGACTAACTGTTTGTACACATACGGTGGGATTCCGGGTTGATGTTTTGCACTATCCTATCCAACTCTTTCTGCACAGACTCTGGCCATGTGTTGCCCACATGCTGGCATGCCTGTACATATCTAGACTATTGCCGTCTTCTACCTTTAGTGACCTGACACACACGTGTGCATGCTTTCCTACACCATTATATTATGTAGCACAGTTTAGCTGACAGTGACCACTGATACTTTATTATTCAGAGAAACTGCAACACTCACAATCCCCTACAATACCAAGATGGACGGTACCAGTACAGGTTATATTGGTCTGTATTTCACAGCACAGTGTTTGTATCCAACGTACCTGTGGGAGCAATGCTTGTTAGCACTACCTGATTGTTGCCACGCAAGGTTCAAGATTACACATTAGCATTATGCACATACATCTCACTCTGTTGCTGTACACACTCTGACCACAGCTTAACAGGTTGGGGTGTTAATGGGACATACGTGGCTTCTTAGTCACATAAGGTATTGGGGAGTTGCTAGTGTGCCAGGTTTGTTGTCATAGATGTGTGTCAATCAGTTGTATTTCCTGTTTGCTGCCTATACGTCTGAGATCATCCCACTGATTTCCCAGGGGAACATGTTAATACGCATTCGATATGGGCTCCTTTAATAAGAAAGTCTGGACATGTCTGTACAGTCATGGCGTATAATTCTGTATGCAGACTACTACCACTGGCAGGATTCAAACTGTGGCTGTGTGTGCTAATAAAACAACAGTTCACATATCAGTCGCATGTGCTATTCAGGTTTTGCTGTCTGCAGTTCCCCTGTTTACTGTCTATGTGTCTGTCAGTTGTACTAAATGACCTCTGGGGATTACACCTGTCATATACATGCATTCCTACACATTCACATTATGGTGCATGGCGTGGGTAACAGTGCTTAATACTACAGTAGTACTACATGATTGCAAATCTACATTACCATATGATATCAGAATATACGCATACAGTCCAGCTGTTAGACCTGCTGTGTCAGGGTATTACACTTTTATTGCCATACTAACAATAATAGACTCTTCCTGCCATATTCTCTAGTGTATGCAGTACTTGTCTTGAACAATACAGGTTTAATACTAGCAATTACTTTACTACTACTTTTAATTTTAATTCCTATGACAGTAAAAGCATGAGTATTACTGACCTGCCTCGCATCGCAACCGCGCCAGGTGGCAGATGTGGGCCTCCTGGTTCACAGCCTACTCCATTGCAGCTGTGGGAGACATAAGAGGAATATTTAGCCATACCTATCCATGATATACCTGAGCTGGCCATTATTAAACAGGTAGTGGACTGATACTTACACACAGCTGGGACATCCCCTGATGCTCTAGCCTCTTGGAGCCACTTCAGGTGGGCAAAGTGGTGTCTGACCTGCTTACCAGCTCAGGGTATGCCAGTGGCACTGGTGAGATTGTGAGCGAGATGGTCCTAGGCATCCGCCTTATATTGGGAGCCCTGGTACTGGTCCTGCAGCAGTCTCTGTGCATGGTCTTTAACTCGGAGTCCAGCCATGGCCTTGGACTCCTGGATGCACCAGCACTGCACCCGGAAGCGCACTCCTTCTCCCCTTACTGCCATAGTGTCTGCAAGGGGAAGCTCCAACCACTTTTCCATGATTGGCTGGTTTTGAAAAGACTAAGCTATGGGCAAACCTGCTTACCTAAGGTTGACATTGTTTAAAGAGGTATACCACTGGACAGATTGAATTGGTTTCCCTACACATTGCTTACACATACTATGTTGAGCTGTGCTGCGGTTAGCATTGCTTAATAGTTAATTAGCACTATATTTGCCTTTTGCAGTGATTTATTATTCATTGTAGGTTATATATGAGTTTGGTATCCGTGATTCATGTGTACATACACTGTATGGGGACCTGGGGACTTCTAGACTTTATTACAATGACACCTCAAATCTATGCTTATTGCAGTACTCCAGTTCACATATTTATGTTCTGTGGCAGGTTATACAACATCACACTGTACATAGATTCAGTTCACATGTTTGATTTGATTTTCCTGTAGTGAGGATTAGTTTGTTGATACCTTATTTATATGTATTGCTATGATGGCTTAGTGGTTAACTACTGTGACTGTGGTATACAGGGTGCTGAGTTTGTGCCTTGCAGAAGCTGTTTATTTTGTTGCTGGGCAGAACACGGGCTGTTGGATACACAGTGATTAAGGCACTTTAAAGCAGTTGTAAGTGGGTGTGTGCGGGTTTGCTCGGAGCTAAGCAATGCTAACCTCCGGTTACAGTTTCTTGCATTCAGTTAGCTTCTACTTTGCTTAATCTGTGTAGGCAATGCTTACCCCCAAGCAAATGCACTTAAACACGGTTACTAGTGCTTATATATGCTTACTACTGCTTATTTGTGCTTAAAGCTGCTTACTAGTGCCTTATTCATTATGACACTGATGCTTCACATGTGCATTTAATGCAGTATTCCAGTTCACATTTAAATGTTATTTAGTAGGTTATACTGCAAAAGAATGTCAAAAAATGTTCATATACAGATTACAGATAGAAAATGGAATGTACTGCAGTGGGACTCGAACAGGGAATGCCTGTTTGTTGGGCAGATGCTCTGACCACTACACTATTACTGTGCTGTTTCATTTGCATATATCTTCCTTGTTATCCTCTTCAGCCTTTTAAACTGCTTTAACCATAGTTAAATGATGGGCAAACCCACGCACCTATGGTTAGCTGTACTTGGGGTTTTAAAAAAAAAATAAAAGGGTTTCTTTATTTTATTTATATGTACTGTATCTGTTGTACACATGGGGAACTGTTAGTGGGGAAATGCGGACACCTATGAGCTGTCTCGCTCATTTATTTACAGTTTCTGCTGTTCTACTTTGCAGGGACGTGTTTATTCTAAGAGCTCTGCTCTCAGACACGCCCCCTGCACTTGTCCACACTCCGTGTAGGATTAGGAGGTCAGGCCGCGTGCCTTCATTAATATGCATGGCGCGCTGTCATCCTCCTCCTAAACTGCTGCTTGATTAGTAAATCCAGGGGAATGCCTTTTGAATGTGCATATTAATAAATACAATAATTCCATGTTTTGCAGAGAGTATATATATATATATATATATATATATATATATATATATATATATATATATATATATATATATATATATACATATACATATATATCTGTTTCAGTAGATCGAACATATTACAAGTTCGAACCAAGTATGGCCGAGACCAAATGTTCAAACTTGTAATAGTTCGAACACTGAAGGAAAAAAAGAAAAAACAAAATTAAACTGCTGTAGCTGGGGGCTACGCCCCCCCCTGCACCCCTCACAACCCCCCTTACTTAAATATACCAACTCCGAAATTGCACTAAATTGCAGAAATGGGAAATCTTCCCATTCTGCTCTGACCGTGGATCTCTATTCATTCCGTTCGGACTTTTAAATGTTCGAAGTTATGTTCTCAGCCATATCGTCTTCGAAGATTTAAAAGTTCGATCTACCGAAGGGGACCCATAGATATATATATATAGAGAGAGAGAGAGAGAGAGAGAGAATGAGAGAGAGAAAGAGAGAGTTATATCAGACATTTAGCTTTAAATATGCTAACACTGATGCAGGAAGGTACATGTCATATGGTGCAAATGCCTTCTACAAGGCAGTCAGAACATATGCCTCAAGGAGTTTGAAACAACTACACAGTGTACATGTTGCATAAGGAGCATTTTGACAAGTTTTCAGATGTTACTACAAGTATCATTTTAAATCAGCATGAAATGGTAGATTGGAACTGAAGAATTTTAGGTTCAAACAACTTATTCTTTCTGTTTTAAAACTGTTAAATATTTAGCTGTTGCATCTAATGTGCAGATGAAATATTTACCTTAAATTAATGTTTTAGAAATAAATCCAAATGAAGTTGAAATTTAGGCAACATGCTATTTAGCATGCAGTTTCACTTTTCCCTCTGTTGTATTGCAACAGGATAAGGCTGGCTAATCTATAGCTTGTTAGTATGGAAACAAAGCCCTGCAACTTATGCCAGTGATTATACTTGATATCCCACCATCCAATGAGATTTTAGTAAAAGAAGGAGGAGGCCGGATCTTCAAGAACAGCCTTCTATTGCAGTTTAAAGAAAAAGAAAGTGAAATATTGGCAAGACTTAATATAAGTTGTGAGAAGTGTTAGAACTACACACACATTGCATATAACAATAAATGTTTATTTATTAATTTGATTATTTGCTTGTTTGCTTCTTCATTTCTGCAGCTATTTATTTATTTGTTCTTATAATCTTATTTTTTAACTAGCATTTGTGGATGAACAACAAAAAGAAACTTCTGCTCAACATAGACCAGGTACTGACTACTGACAAATAACAGAGGCATAGACAATCAGAAAGTGTTTTTTATAGGGGAATGTGGAAACAAGGTTGTCACATTCTCACATGTTACATTTCCCTTAGTTTCCATTACAGTTATTATATGATGTCCTTTCAGTGTGCGGAATACAGTACATACCCACTATATGTCTTTAGTTAGATACAATCATATCAAAAGAAAAAAATGGTATTCTTCTCTATAAGAGTGAATATTTCTAACTCTGGACTTAGGCTTGCCACACAGATTTAGATTTGAGTACAATAGCACATATTACATAAAAAGTGGTATGCATTATTGCAACCAGATTTCTAACATAGTATAATTCATAGTGTTATCATGAAATTACTTTATTTTAAACTGAAAAGGGGAGTGTGAACTCCAAATCAGTTTTGTATTACATTGTCTGTGAAACAGAAACAGGAATAATGGCAAAATCCATCTTCCCGGTTAGTGTCCTTGAGGGACGTAACTTAATGCAAAATAAAATGAACAGGCCTGTTCCTAGAAATATGGTGTTAATGTCATGACTTACTAAAGTTACCTGTAAAGGTAGTTGTAAGTAGATAGTTGAAGTTTTCTCTGACAAACAGCCAAGACAGTCTTATCTGCATACTGTAAGACAAAAGGAAGATCGGTTAAATCCCTCTTCCAGGTTACCGTCCTTTAATGACATAGCTTAATGCAAAATAAAATCAACAAGGCTGCACACACACATGCCATTAATGTCATAACTTAGTAAAGGTATTATAAGTAGATAGTTTGTTTCCTCTAAGAAACAGCCAAAACACTGTTATCTGCCTACTGAGGGAAAAAAAGGTGGTTTACAGTATCATGTCCCTCCCAACCATAAAATCCAAAAGGTCTGTTCATAATCCTAAACCTATGTATGAAAAGAGTTGATCGAGGTGTGTTTGGTGGGAAAAAAGACAACATACTGGAACTTGTTTAAGTGAAATTTTCAGTTTACGTATAGAGAGTGCCTTCTCACTGTTCATCTTTGTCACCAAGATATTGCTACAATGTGCATTTCGGTACGTAGGTAAAAACATTTCTTTATATTTCCTTAGAGTGAAAATAACCACCTAACATGCGCTCAGTAGATTTGTTAATGATTCAGAAATATGGTCTCATACTTGTAGATACTGCTATGAGGTCTCTATACTTATTAGGCTGATCTGTCTTGGTCAATCAAATCTCAGTGAACGCATATGCATTTACAGTTTGTTCTGCCTAACAAATATGAAAATCATATTATTATGATATCAGAACTAAATATAATACTTATTTTTTAAAGGAGTCACATTGATTGGGCTCAATTCCAAAAGACTTGTTAAGTGACCACATTAACTGAGAGCAGGCTGAGAACAGATTTTTGGATTCTGGACCTCGGGTGTAAGCCTGTTTATAGATAGCAATTACACTGAAGTAAATCACTTACACTGACAGCAGGTTTTTCTAAATAAAGAGAGACTTACACTGAAAGCAACTCCTGGAATCTGTCCCTCTGTCATGTCAACTGTTACAGCAAAAAACAGGGAACAACTTCAAAGTGTTTTTTTGCGATGTTGCATTTAATACTTTTGACTCATACAATTTGTAATATAAATTCATACCTCTCAAACTCTTAGAGTAAGAAATCTGGACAAAGCCATGAAAAAGTGGTACAAATAGGGACAATTTTTAAATATTGCTCTTACAAACTTAGAAAGTTGATAGTATAACAGGTTTTGCATTAGCAAGAATTTTCTGAAGGGTATGAAGTCTAAAACTCAAATGTCTATCATTAGGCAACATGCTATTTAGCATGCAGTTTCACTTTTCCCTCTGTTGTATTGCAACAGGATAAGGCTTGCTAATCTATAGCTTGTTAGTATGTAAACAAAGCCCTGCAACTTATGCCAGTGATTATACTTGATATCCCACCATCCAATGAGATTTTAGTAAAAGAAGGAGGAGGCCGGATCTTCAAGAACAGCCTTCTATTGCAGTTTAAAGAAAAAGAAAGTGAAATATTGGCAAGACTTAATATAAGTTGTGAGAAGTGTTAGAACTACACACACATTGCATATAACAATAAATGTTTATTTATTAATTTGATTATTTGCTTGTTTGCTTCTTCATTTCTGCAGCTATTTATTTATTTGTTCTTATAAAATTATTTTTTAACTAGCATTTGTGGATGAACAACAAAAAGAAACTTCTGCTCAACATAGACCAGGTACTGACTACTGACAAATAACAGAGGCATAGACAATTAGAAAGTGTTTTTTATAGGGGAATGTGGAAACAAGGTTGTCACATTCTCACATGTTACATTTCCCTTAGTTTCCATTACAGTCATTATATGATGTCCTTTCAGTGTGCGGAATACAGTACATACCCAATATATGTCTTTAGTTAGATACAATCATATCAAAAGAAAAAAATGGTATTCTTCTCTATAAGAGTGAATATTTCTAACTCTGGACTTAGGCTTGCCACACAGATTTAGATTTGAGTACAATAGCACATATTACATAAAAAGTGGTATGCATTATTGCAACCAGATTTCTAACCTAGTATAATTCGTAGTGTTGTCATGAAATGACTTTATTTTAAACTGAAAAGGGGAGTGTGAACTCCAAATCAGTTTTGTATTACATTGTCTGTGAAACAGAAACAGGAATAATGGCAAAATCCATCTTCCCGGTTAGTGTCCTTGAGGGACGTAACTTAATGCAAAATAAAATGAACAGGCCTGTTCCTAGACATATGGTGTTAATGTCATGACTTACTAAAGTTACCTGTAAAGGTAGTTGTAAGTAGATAGTTGAAGTTTTCTCTGACAAACAGCCAAGACAGTCTTATCTGCATACTGTAAGACAAAAGGAAGATCGGTTAAATCCCTCTTCCAGGTTACCGTCCTTTAATGACATAGCTTAATGCAAAATAAAATCAACAAGGCTGCACACACACATGCCATTAATGTCATAACTTAGTAAAGGTATTATAAGTAGATAGTTTGTTTCCTCTAAGAAAAAGCCAAAACACTGTTATCTGCCTACTGAGGGAAAAAAAGGTGTTTTTTCAGTATCATGTCCCTCCCAACCATAAAATCCAAAAGGTCTGTTCATAATCCTAAACCTATGTATGAAAGGAGTTGATTGAGGTGTGTTTGGAGGGAAAAAAGACAACATACTGGAACTTGTTTAAGTGAAATTTTCAGTTTACGTATAGAGAGTGCCTTCTCACTGTTCATCTTTGTCACCAAGATATTGCTACAATGTGCATTTCGGTACTTAGGTAAAAACATTTCTTTATATTTCCTTAGAGTGAAAATAACCAGCTAACATGCGCTCAGTAGATTTGTTAATGATTCAGAAATATGGTCTCATACTTGTAGATACCGCTATGAGGTCTCTATACTTATGAGGCTGATCTGTCTTGGTCAATCAAATCTCAGTGAACGCATATGCATTTACAGTTTGTTTTGCCTAACAAATATGAAAATCATATTATTATGATATCAGAACTAAATATAATACTTATTTTTTAAAGGAGTCACATTGATTGGGCTCAATTCCAAAAGACTTGTTAAGTGACCACATTAACCGAGAGCAGGCTAAGAACAAATTTTTGGATTCTGGACCTCAGGTGTAAGCCTGTTTATAGATAGCAATTATACTGAAGTAAGTCACTTACACTGACAGCAGGTTTTTCTAAATAAAGAGAGACTTACACTGAGAGCAACTCCTGGAATCTGTCCCTCTGTCATGTCAATTGTTACAGCAAAAAACAGGGAACAACTTCAAAGTGTTTTTTTGCAATGTTGCATTTAACACTTTTGACTCATACAATTTGTAATATAAATTCGTACCTCTCAAACTCTTAGAGTAAGAAATCTGGACAAAGCCATGAAAAAGTGGTACAAATAGGGACAATTTTTAAATATTGCTCTTACAAACTTAGAAAGTTGATAGTATAACAGGTTTTGCATTAGCAAGAATTTTCTGAAGGGTATGAAGTCTAAAACTCAAATGTCTATCATTATTTTCTAACTTCAGTCTTTAATGGTTTGCCATTAATTTGCCAGAAAGTCACAATTATATGAAAAATGGAACAAAAATATAAGGCAAAAAATCTGGACATTCTGCGAAAATCTGTACAGAAGAGAGGTATATAACCCTGAGTATTCAGCTGTCATATCCTGAAAAAATCTGTTAGACAGATATAAAGCAATATAATGATACTGACATTTGTAGCCAGGTTAATTTATGATAAGAATGGCATTTAGAAATTGACAAACTGCAGTATTTGTAAAATTTTAACAAAAGACTAGCTACTAATTTTTTTCTAATGTAATGAGTATAAAAGTCATCTAACATTCAAATATATACACACACGCACGCACACACACACACACACACACACACACACACACACACACATATATATATATATATATATATATATATATTTTTTTATGCACACATATATATATATATATATATATATATATATATATATATATATATATATATATATATATATATATATATGGTTCCCCTTCAAACCATCGAACATTGAAAACATCGAAGTTCAGATCATCGAGACCAGAACATCGAATTTGAAAATGTCGAAGATTTGAAGGGGAAAAAAAAGGAAAGTGTAGGTGGGAGAATGTTTGTGTTTTTGCAGGGCACCAAGGTGCCCTACATACTGTGTGTGTCTATGTGCCATCTGTGTGATGACACTACAGATAAGGTACAGGAAATCTCCCATTTAGCGCTTGTGCATATAATGCTAAATGGGAGATTTCCCTTTACTCCACTGTAGTGCAGTCTCAGAGTTGGAATATTTAAGTAGGGGGAGTGTGGGGGATGCAAGGGGGCAAAGCCCCCCTGTATACAATTGTTAAAATGTATATTTCTTTTTTTTTTTTTTGGTTACACTTGTAACCCTCAACATTTCAAAATTCGATGCTCTGGTCTCGATGATCTGAACTTCGATATATATATATATATATATATATATATATATAGAATATTTTATTTTATTTTATTTTTTTTCATTTTCATATTTTGCTTTTGTTTTTTTTGTTTTGTTTCATGAATAGATATTAATAATTAAGCTTTACTATGTATGAACCTCTAAGCTTTTCTCTCCCCGGGCCTCTACTGAAATGGACATGTATCCAGTTAGACTAGCAATAAATATATATATATATATATATATATATATATATATATATATGTATATATGGGTCTACTATACATGATCAACATTTCAGAATGTCGAAGATCATATGGCCACGATCATATGATCAGCATTCGAAATGTCAACCATGTAATAAAAAAAAAAAAAAAAACACAGCAACAACTTACCTTCACACTGCTAGCAGGGGGGCTATACTCCCCTGCACCCCCCCTTAACTTAATTATACCAACTCCGAGATTGCACTGCAGTGCAGAAGATGAAAATGTTTCCATTCCGCACTGTGCAGAGATGCAGGTTCCGCATGATCGACATTTTGGATGTCAATCATATGTTCTCCGACATTCTGAAATGTTGACCATGTGTAGGGGACCCATATGTATATATATATATATATATATATATATATATATATATATATATATATATATAAAACTATATAACTACATCAGGCCAGGACTCTTATGAATTTTTATGCAAAGTGGCACTTTTTTAATAATATATCATAAACATTTTGTTAAAATGATTTTTTTCATTACAATTGAAGATGTAGCTTCTTGCTTAAGTTTGAAGCTTGAAAGATTATCTATGGATATTTTACAGCAAATTATCTATCATTTCTTGCATATGTACAAAAATGTTTGCGAACATTTTAAAGACACACCTATTTGCAAACTGGGCTCAAAACAACCACAAAGCCAATTCAGTTATTTCACATGGATGAAACCCTGAATATGACACAAGTGATCCATTATCAGTTAGTGGTGCAAGTGCTTGACAGAGCTGGTAGGGAAGGATGGCTGTTCCATCTTCAGGACAGGAGAGGACAGAACAGGATTTACAATGTTCCTTTGTCTTAGAGGATGGGTAATGAAAGTGTATCTGGTACAGCATAGCCTTTCAGCTCAGTAACTTACATCTTGGTGGTAGCTTCAATGGAGGACAGGAGTGTATGCTTGCAAGGAGAAGGCATTGTAGGTCTACACCGACATATAGTAGCATGTCCTGCCACCAGAGGGTGGGATTTTGCTATATTCAAAATGTCCTCATAGCCAGTATGTCAGGCTATCTGAATGACTTCACCTCTGTACAGCTCTCACACCAACATTGGACAATCATTTTCACTACACTGCAGAATGAATGGGCACGGCTGCATGTGTGAGGTTTCTTAGCTGATAAGAATTGGATCAAAAAGGCTGCTGACAGAATAGCCACTCCATAACAGCTGATAATTTGAGGACAGTCTTTAAGTAGGAAAGAGGTTGAATCAACTCATCTGGTTTATTAATAGCATTCCTAGCCTCTCTAAAATATGTAGGTGGGCATAGGCTGTATGTACACACTCTCCAGACTTGTTCATTCAGAAGACATCTATAGCAATGACATTGCACCTTAAATTACAATCTACTAGGAGACGCGGATGAGTAATATTTGCTTTTTTCTTTTTGACTATAAAGAGTGGTGGCAATCTTAAGTATGCCAGCATGGTTAATGAGTCAGAAACTGATCTTCGCTGTTTGCACTATGTGGAATGCATTCTGTGTACATTTGCGTTATATTTTTAACACAGGACATTTATTAAGTCCTTTGAAAGGTGTTTAACAAATTCAATGTTTTCTGCTCTTGGGTTGTCATACTAGCTGATGATAAGAGGTTAATTATGAGCCCTACATATACTCAGTTCTCCTTAATGAACTACACACTCCTCACCCCTTGTAATATGATAGAACAGATGTTGTTTCAGCACCAGTCATTTTATTTATGGAAAGCAACTTACTAATTAGTTAGGGTTTATAACAAATACCTAGTTAATGGACTCACCCCAGTTAGACTCGACTATACCATTGTGTCTATTCTGCTTTTTTGTGGATTTCTTAGATTAGGCAATCATTTCACTATTGTTGTTTGATCCACTCCACATCTGAGCATCTTGACACCCACTATCCACTACTCTGACTGTTTTTCTCAACCAGGGACAAAGTGCCTATAGCTTATGTATTCCTTTAGGGACTACAGCAAATGTGCTGGGAGTGGTGCAGTCATTCATAATGCAGACTGGTATTTTTGTTATATGGCCACAAATTTATCTACACATATTCACAGACATCCAATGGTTAGATGTTCAGTGGGAATACTACAACTCTTAAAAACCCAAACTTCCACTCACCAGTTGCTTCCATATACATTAAAGTCTTTACCGGGTAACCTAACACAGAGCATTACCACAGACATGCTCACTCAACCTTTCCCCACTGAGACAGTGAGCAGGCAAAGCCTCTTTAGTCCTGTCTCTTTCTCCTCTATTTTCCACTCATCTAGTGCCTATACCCTAGTTGACCCCAGATCATCTGGATCTTTTTGAACTCCATCCATTTGCACCATGAAGTCATCCAGTTATCCCACTTGCAAGTTTTAATGTAAGTTGATTCTGGACAAAGTGGCTGCCAAGAGGTGAAAAACTTTATTAAATCTGCAATGTTTCTTAAGAATTGTACTGCATAGTACATTCCATAGACAGTGAAAATGTAGTCTCTTCAAAATGCATCTTCAGATATGTAGGATAAACTTAAGATAGTACTTATGAGGAAATGATCATGTGGTCTGACAAAAAAAATAGAAGAGTAGATGAAACCTTGCTTAAATAAAATATGCATGTATTAAGAAATATTATCTAAATGTACAGGATCTGAATGTATATGTTGTTTTACCTGGATCTAGCAAGAAGAATTAGTAAAGAGAAACTGAGAATGATTACTGGAATGATTCTATTATGAATAGACCCATAAGAATTATGTAGCCATCTAAAGTAAATATGGTCTTGTAACTCACTTGAAACAAATGAGTACATGACTCAAATTGCCTTTCCAAAACTGTGACTGGACATGCCCAGAGTCAATTATGGGCCAGTCTTGCTTTCAGTGCTGCAGCTGATGATGTAGATATAAAACTTATATATAATTAATCTATGTTTTATGACTCTACTGAGATTTATATATGGTTTAGACAAATATATTTATCTTTGATGTTATGTGGTAATTAATACAGTTATTAAACCTTTGGTTATGCTGTCATCCTGGAAGCAGTCTTTTCTGAAGCTTTTATTTAAAGCAAACTAGTTGAGTTCCCAATCATACACAGATGAAGACTACACATGGTTTGCAATGATTTCTGTGGCCTGTTCAGTGAATATCTTTCTGAACCTGATAATATTGAAAATAGTTTGCTTATTCTTCTTAGAGGTGATCTCTGCTTGACTTACAAAGCCATGTCCAACCCAGCCCTACTTGAAATACTACACCTAAAGAAATCAAAATCCCCCCATGCCACACACTCCAGAGATCACAACCGCACTACCACAATTAACAGAATATACTGGAGGGATAGGTTCATCTCCCAAAGACAGACCATACTCTGGAATTAGCTTCCAATTCATGTCAAGCAGAGCTGGTCCTCTTCAAGAGAAATTTTGACGAGTGAATGGGTTCACTCCAGGGATTATTCCAGTTCCCTTACTGGATATGGGTACTGTAAACTAACATTTGGTGGCATGGTGCCTGGGCAATTTTTTTTTTCGGCTAGGCTTGTAAAGGCTCCAGGGCCATTAGCCTAGTACACACATATGAACCTATGAACATATGAACAGATAGGCTTATTTGCTGGGCATTGCCAATGACACTAGTGCTGCATTAGTATATGTCTACTTGCTAAATGCACATGGATTTTCTTAGCCTAAGGTATTTTTGAGGAAGTACTGAAGATGTTATACCATGAGTCAATGTTAAATGATTTGTGAGATCTATGATCAAATTCCTCTATAATGGAAAACATTTTAATGGTTTCCCACTTTAGAAGCCACTTCTTCTGTATATAGTGGTGCTGGCATTAATTGCTAAGGATGATCTAGATGCAAGGATTTCCAAACTCTGTGCAAATTTCCATTTTTGTATAGATGATGTTTTGTTGTTTCTTGTACCTTCATCAACTGTATTCCTGCAGTGTCATCTCTAGATCCACTGTCAATTTTTGAAAAAAAAAGACCCTTAAAGTGCATTTTCACCTTCTTCATTGTTTAGAAAAGACTTGCACATTTACTTGCATGTGTGTGTTTTAAGTAATAAAGTTAGGATCTCTAAACCTGGATCTTTTATTAGATGAGGTAAATTTTTCAGCATTACACACAGATTGCAGAATCACTTTTTTCATTCAGGTTTGACTAACCTTTATATATAATAAAACAACCTTTAAAAATGGACAAAGTTTCTTAATGATTTATATTGCTGTCAGTCAACAGCTATACATGTCCAGTCTATACACATTTGCTCTGGGGAAGGATTAACTCAGAAACTGCTTTCTGATGATAGGTTAACAAGACATCTAAAGGAGTTTTAAATCCCTGGCCATCAGCTGCATTCTCTCTCATCTTCAAAACGCATGGCCTCTTGTTGGCTCTTTTAAGGTCTAAATGGCATTTTTCCAAAATATTGCTATTGACTGTAATATCAAAAGTCACAACAAGCAGAAAAATAAACATTATATGTATTTGGAAGTAATTACATCATACAATTCATGGCAATTCATTCATAAGATTATACAACCATTTTTGCCTAAAATCATTTTACTAACTATAGAGAGAGTAAATAACTATTTATAATAATGTCCTCTACAAATATGACATTTGCTGTATATAAACATAAAACACATCATCCATTCATTTAAATGGCATGTATAATATGCTGGATTTGCAAATTATGAAGGAATTTATCATAATGAAACATTACTTCGCACTAAATGGAACTAACTCTGTAAATCTGCCAATGCCAAAGACTGAACATTACAGGGTAAAGCATTGCACAACAGTAAAAATCATAGTTTATGTGGAGTCCTGTAACATCCTGAATGCTCTAATGTGGGTGCTCAACAACGACACCCTGATCTTTAGATATGATAACTATGTGACGTTGCAAGCTTTGAGAACATTAAAAATAACTCATACTTTAAGTTTACTCAGAGCTGCTTGGCAATATACAGTATCTGGACTAGAATCTTTTGTTAAATGTTACTAATGAGGCAATTTGCTTAAAGTTACATGATGCTTTAAGTTTTTAGTAACACCAGAAATTAAATTATCACTTGTAACATATGCACATTTACATTTATATAAAAGTAATCAAACTACATTAACAAGTTAAAATTAACAAAAATTAACAAACATTATGCTTCACATATATTGCTATATATAATATGACCTAAGCAACATTACATACATTATTCAATTCCTGTCCCTTGTTTAAATAAAAACATCTTTATTAGTAAAAAAAATTGTAGCACTTCTGGGAAGAAATGATCTCTTGGTCACTTTTATATCTCAAAATGCAACACAAGGTTTTTGACCATTCTGAAAAAAAAATCATACTGCAGGTTTCAGACTATTCAGGAGTATGTCACATGTAATTTTTTTATATTCTTATGTACTACTTTTATGTTCTTTACTAAATGTGAGTACTGTTTTGATTCAGCTGGTGCAACTGCTTTGGGATGGTACTACATTTATGGTTTCAAGCACATTTCACTATCACAGTCTGCCATGTTGCATTACTCTTGGTCAGTAGTTTGCGGAACTTATATAACTTATGCTAAGGCTGGGCTAGACAGCATCATTGAATAATATATTCTTAATGAGATGTCATTGCATCTAAAGTAAAACACATATGTATTTCAAAAAATATGTTTAATGACTGCAAACCTGGCATTAACAAAACTTCATATGCTATCACAGATAGTTTGTTGACATAAAATATGTCAGTAAGCTGCACGGAAATCCCTTAGTGTAGAAGCTATGTGCATTTTGTTGCTGAGCAACATTTTGCCATTGCTATCAACTTTTGGGAATGAGGACATAAAGGTTGAATGACATTTGATTGAGGGTTATAGCCTTAATTTCCCTAAACTGGCATTTTTCATTATGTTTGTTGCCATCAGATGTATATGAAATAAGATGAAATTGCTCTTTATCGCATTAGTCTATAATAAATCTTCAGTGAATTGTCATTGTTTTAGAATTACAGTTCTGTGTATTTATATATATATATATATATATATATATATATATATATATATATATATATATATATATCTATATATATATATATATACATATATTTTTTATCAGTGGAAATATACTATGGTTCAAACTCCATGGTTTAAAGCAACCAAGATATGTGAGGTGAAATTCAATACTAAAATTCACTGAAATTATTAAAGGTAGAATAGACATCTTAGTTTCATTACTCTAGCTGTGTATCCCTTTTCTGTGTCTAAAATTTTGCAATGACATCTCAAAGGAATAATGTGCAGTGACTGAGACCTGGTTCAAGGCTCCAGATAGCACCCCTGCACTACCAGGCTATAACTCATACCAGACTTTTCGGCCATGTAACCTGGACCGGAACGCCAAAGGCAGAGGTGTGTCCATATTCATTAAGGATATCCACACCTCCAGGCTAGTTGCTCAGCATAATGCAGCTGAGCTTATCCAAGTGCAACTAACTCTGGTCAAAACTGCAATCCAAATTGTAGCTTGCTACAGATCACCCACCATGCCCCAGAATTCCCACGCCTCTTTTCTTGATGTACTGGAAAATATTAGGGTTCAACCAAACACCCTAATAATGGGCGATTTCAACTACCCCACCATTAACTGGGAAAACTACTCATGTACCAACTCCTTTGCTCAACGCTTTCTGGAATTCATAAATTCCAATGCCCTGGATCAACTTATCCACACCCCCACCAGGGGCAACAATATCCTAGATCTAGTCATTACCAACATGAGTGTCTGGTGTTCCACACCTGAAGTCAACACCTCATTGGTCCGATCCGACTATAAGCTAATTACCCTAGATATCCACATCCTGCCCCCACCCCCATTAAAGAAACCATAGTAAAAAATTTCTCCAAAGCCAACTTCATGCTTCTTAAGACAGAAGTGGTGAACTTCATGACACCCATGCAGATGGACAATACAGTTACGACTACTGAATCCTACACAATTGCACTTTATAAACACTTACATGAGTGCATGGATCGTGCTATCCCAAACAGAACCAAGATGCTATCCTCCAAAAAAAGGAAGCCAATCTGGTGGTCTCCTGCCATAAACAAACCATACAACAGAAGGAAGAAACCGTTGCAAAAGAGAATAAAATCCCATGAATGGAGGAGCTTCCTGGTCAGCCTCAGTAATCCCTGATAAAATCCTCCAAAGCTAGTTAAGAAAACAAAATTGCCACTGATTCTAAAGACAACCACAAAACATTCTATAGCTATGTCAAGAATCTCAATGGCAACACTCAGATCTGCTCTGAGTTACAGCACAATGGCACTAAGTATACAGACCCAACTGATATTGCCAACATCCTGGCAGATAGATTCAGTGCTAACTTTACCCCCCTTTCACCCCCTAAAGAGCCCATCTCTATACCGGAAAAATGCAAACTTCCTGTAATCATGGCTGCACAGGTGAAAAACACACTCTCCAAAGCCAAGAACACAGCAGCCATGGGACCAGACAACATCCCAGGCTGCGTTCTACACAAACTACAGAACGAACTGGCACCCCACCTAATTACCATGTTCAATCATAGCCTCACCTCAGGGTTTGTGCCTGCTGAATGGTGCACAGCGATGTTTATCCCACTCCACAAGGGGGGAGCCACCATGGACCCCGGGAACTACCGCCCCATTAGCCTGACGAGGGTGGTCTGCAAGGCCATGGAATGTATCATTATGGAACTTATAAACAAAGACATTGCTAATCTCCAAACTCTGGACCCCACCCAGTTCGGGTTTGTAAAGGGCATATCACGTCTCCTAAACCTGATAGACTTCTTTGAAGCAGTCACCAAAGCTGTAGACAAGGGAAAGGTGGTTCACACATCCTATCTAGATCTTGCCAAGGCTTTTGCCACCATCTCCCACTCTGGAATTATAAACTCATTAAACTAGGTATGAATCTCTATGTCACAAGATGCGTTGCCAAGTGGCTCACTGACAGATCCCACACTGTGAAAGTAGCAGACTCCAAATCTGACTTCAGACCAGTGACAAGTGGAGTACCACAGGGTTCAGTCCTGGGTCCTCTCCTGTTTGGTATCTACTTCTCTGAAGTACAGGCTAACACAGAAGGTCTTTGGCTAATGAAGTCCGCAGATGACTGCAAACTAGGAGCCATAATCAAAACTCCTAACGATGTGGACATCCTATAAAAGGGCCTCACTGAGACAGATGCCTGGTGTCAAAGCCATGGTGTCAAGCTCAATGCCAAAAAGTGCATTGTCTTCCCCTTTGTTAAAAACTCTGTACCCATGAACTACAACATAGGTGGTAGTATACTTAACACCGAAAGTGTGATAAGAGACCTTTGGACACAGGTGGACAGTAGTCTCTCCTTTGATAATCACATTGCCACAGTGGTCAGGAAATCCTTCTACGTGGCACACCTCATCACAAAAGGTTTCTCATCCAGAGAAAAAGAGGTCATTGTTCCCCTCTACTCATCACTCATTAGACCCATTATAGAGTACAATGCCTCTTTTGGTATGTACCTCACAAGACATCTACAACAACTGGAAAGGCTGCAGAAATACCTCACAAAAAGGATTACCGGGCCTCAAAAATTTGGACAAGGCCCATGAAAAACTCCAGCTTTACTCCATCGCATATCGCCTACTCAGAGGTGATCTCTGCCTAACATACAAAGCTATGTCAAACCCAGAGCTGTTGGACATGCTCCACTTAAAGAAATCCCAATCTCTCTGAGCTACACAATCTAGGGACCTAAATCTTGTCACCACAATAAACAGTACATGCCAGAGGGATAGATTCCTGTCCCAGAGACTTCCCATACTCTGGACTAAACTACTTATCTATATCAAATAAAGCTCCTCATTAGCACTCTTCAAGAAAAATCTTGATGATTGGATGGGAAATAGGAAATTCACCCTGGGGATCACCTCTGTGGCTCTGCTCGACAGTGGCACAGGAAAATAATTTTCTTGGGTGGCAAAAGCCAGGGTACCTTTTTGGCTGGGCTTGTATAGGTCCCAGGGCCGATAGCATAGTACCTGCCTATGAACCTATGAACATATGTTATACATAGGTACCAAATGCAAGGGTTCTCAGACTTTCATTATCAAAGCCCAACATTTCCCATTACAGTCTATTTCCACTTGGGAGGCTACACTTCTCCTTAAGATAGAGAATCTAGCAGAGGTCCACAATATACCTGTAGTAATGGTTTTATACATCAGATATAAAAATCCTGTATGTTTTATCAGACAGTGACACATATGCACAATAAATATGTCATGATCTAAATTCTGTATGCTGAAAAGAGCAATGTGCTGTGGACAGAGTTAGCAAAAAAGATGCAATGGATATCAAAACAAAATGGCAATCATAGGCACACTGTATGAAATTATCTAATGATAATTCTGTGTAAGGTTTATCAGAAACTCTCAAAGGGTTTGGTATGCTGTATTACAGATATAGGCAGTCACGCTCTTTTCATGTTACAGTCTGACATTTTCATTATAGTCAGTTTCCAATCGCAGGAGAATATGATATTTCTCAGGCAGGGCATTTCTCAGTAACACCCATCCAGACATATAGTTGCTGAGTCATCATGTCAACAGTAGCAAAAATCCTAAATATATCACAAGTAATTATTTTGCAACATGTCGACTTCATGGTGTGAAACTGTGAAAATTGTGGGATCAAATGCATTAAAATCCTTAAGTATAGAACAGCAGCAGACTTGGTTATATTTTGCAGTCATATACCATGCTGTGAAAGCTTTAAAATGTTCTAAAACAGTCTCAAGGAAGACTTTCAGAAATAGCAGATACTGTGGTTTTTAAGTCTTCACTCTTATCATGATACATTTTGCATTATTCTAAGTTTCTGTGGGATAGTATATAACTTCTGCTTATGCTGTACTATCCAGTGCAAATCCGGAATGCACACTTACTGTGATGTACTTTGCACTAAAAGTAAAAACCCTATATATTTCATTGTGTGATTTTTTTTTTTCATTTGTATATGCATTGCTCAAACTTCATGGTCTGAAGCGTTGAAAGTGATAAGATTAAATTCAGTAATGAGTTGCGTTTAACTCTCCAAAGGTGCAATTGAAGTATTCAGTTAATTTTGCACCTGAAGGTTATTTTATAAATTCCTGACAATATTATTATGAACATTTAAAGCAAAGTTGACAGACGGCCTTTCATACATAAGAAACAAATTCATGAATTCAAATCAATTTGCTAGCATAGTCTGACATGTTATACTCATATGTGTGTGTGTGTGTGTGTGTGTGTGTGTGTGTGTGTGTGTGTGTGTGTGTGTGTGTGTGTGTGCTATCTGTGAAACTGATATCTGTTTTATTGTTTTATCGATACTCTTTGGTCGACAAAACAGATAGCCAGCCAATGTTCAAGACTGCGCAATCCCAGTGGTGGGTGAATACACCTTTTCCCAGGTATTGTGCAATGTTGGAGTTAGTGTATATAATTAGCATGGAATATAGGGGATGCAGAGGTCTTACCCACCTTATAAAAAACTTTTAGTTATGTACTTACCATAACTTTAGATGTTTGGGATCCATCTCGCCTACATTCTGTACTGATGGGTTCGGAGCCGATCCTCGGCTCCGACTCGGCACGCTATACTATAGAGCGAAGTCTCTAATTGACTGAGCTATTCTACATCCCAGGATGCACCACCACTACTTCCCCAGATCTTGTTTGTCCGCACACATGCACACAGTCATAGACAGTTGAAATAACATTGCCAGGTGTTTCAAGATGAAACGGCTAAACTGAACCGTCCGGTCTCTTCTGATCTCCAAGGCAGGGGGAAGGAGGGTGGGTTATTAGGAATGTAGGCGAGATGGATCCCAAACATCTAAAGTTATTGTAAGTACATAACTAAAAGATGTTATGTGATCCTATCTCGCCTACATTCTGTACTGATGGGACAGCGCCCCTAGCACCGGATTCCTGGGTGGCTCACTGGAAAACACTCCTGAGAACTGTGGAACCGAAGGAAGCTTGCCCCCGAGATGCCACATCCAATTTGTAATGAGAAATAAAGGTGTGAGGAGAAGACCAGGTAGCCGCAGCACAAATGTCACTAATGGCAAGCTTGGAATGAAAGGCTGTCGAAGTAGCCATAGCCCTTGTAGAATGAGCTTTCACAGAGGTTGTAAGCTCTCTATTAGAAAGAAAATAAGTATGACTGATACAGTCTCTGATCCACTTGGCAATAGTGACCTTCGTGACGGCTTTGCCCAATTTATTGTCCGAAAAGGACACAAACAACTGATCTGTTTTCCGTGTTTGGTGCGTCCTATCTAAGTAGAAACGCAATTGCCTGTGAACATCCAATGAATGGAAGATATATTCCACTCTGTCTGAGTAATTGGGGAAGAAAACTGGGAGTTCCAATGACTGTTGAAGACAAAAACTAGAACAAACTTTGGGAACAAAGGATGGATTAGGCCTGAGGGATACTCTATCCTTGTGAAAAACCAGGTACAGTGGTTTGACACATAGGGCTTGAAGTTCCGAAACTCTTCTGGCTGATGTAATTGCCACCAAAAAGGCAGTCTTCCAAGAAAGAAATTTCAAGTCACAAGTTGCTGCCGGTTCGAAGGGGGAAGAGGTCAAAGCACCTAATATGAAATTAAGATCCCACGGTGGAGCGGGATGAGAAATCGAAGGTCGTAGCAGCCCAGCACCTTTCATGAAGGCTTTACGCAACTTACTGCTCATTAAAAGTGGGTCTATACTTTCATGAAAATTAGAAATAGCTGCTAATTGAACCTTAATGGTAGAGACCGAAGAACCTTGATTGAATAAGGAAGCTAAAAATTTCAAAACTTCAGACACCGGGGCAGTAATGGGCTCTAATCCCCGGAGTTGGGCCCAAATGGCGAATCTCTTCCATTTGCTGTTATACATCTTCTTAGTCGAATTCTTGTGGGCCGAGGACAAGATATGTATGACTTCGAGTCCAAAACCTGGTTCCTGACTATAGTTGGAAGTGGAAGAGCCAAGCTGTTAACCTCAATGAGTGAAGGGACTGATGAAGCTGTCCTGACTGGTGGATCAAGAGATCTGGAACCTGGTCCAGGAACCATGGACCGTCCAGTGCGTATTTCCGAAGAAAGGGCAGCCAGACTTGACGAGGCCAGTATGGGGCAACTAAAATCATCTTGCACTGCAAGTGAATCACCTTCTGGATCACCCTGGGAAGAAGGGGTACCGGTGGAAAGGCGTACAGTAGGCCGGTGGGCCAAGCTTGGACTAGGGCGTCCTTGGGAAACCCCCCCAGAACTGGGGTGAGAGAGAAGAACTGTAGACATTTCGTGTTGAGGGGAGTTGCAAAGAGGTCGCAACAAGGAGTTCCCCATCTTCTGAAGATCTGAGTTGCCACTCTGTCGTTCAGAGACCACTCGTGCGGGGAGAGAATAGTTCTGCTCAGTCTGTCGGCTATCACATTGGATCTCCCCAGAATGTGTGTTGCTACCAAGAAACGGTTGGTTGCAATAGCCCAATCCCATACTTTCATGGCCTCTCTGCAAAGAGGGTAGGACCTGGTCCCTCCCTGCTTGTTCAGGTACCAGACTACTGACATGTTGTCGGACTGAACGGCAATGATGCCCTGGGGGTAGTAACTGTGTAGTGCTTGTAGCGATAGAAGCACCACCCTCATTTCCAGTATGTTGATGTGTAGGGAACTCTCGTTGGGGTGCCACTTGCCTTGGACTGACCTGCCCAGGGAATGTCTCCCCCACCCCATCTGGGAGGTGTCCGTAGTCAAAGTGGCCACTGGAGGTGGAGGAATGAAGGGTCGCCCCTGATCCAGGTTGGAGGACAGAAGCCACCAACGGAGGTCCTGTTTGCACGTCTCCGTGATTATAATGAGGTGACTGAGAGGGAGATCCTGATACGACCACTGGACTGACAGGAGCCACTGGAGAATCCTCATGTGCAATCTTGCTAAGGGAACTAGGAGAACGGTAGCCGACATGGAACCCAACAGTTGTAGGACCATCCTTGCTGGGGCTCGGCGTTTGAAGAGCAATGCTCGGACTTGAGATTGTAATGTTTCTATCCTCTCTGTAGGAAGATAGACCCGCATTTGCTTTGAGTCTATCTCTACTCCGATAAACCGTATGCTGAGATGGCAGCAACACAGACTTTGCCCAATTGAAGGTGATTCCTAGGGAGTTGCCTAGAGAAATAGTGGCTGCTAGGTTTTGTAAGAGTAGACGCCTGGAGGTGGCAGTTAGGAGCCAGTCGTCTAGGTATGGAAACACCTGGAATCCTAGACTTCTCAGGTGAGCAGTCAACACCGCCAAACATTTGGTGAACACCCTGGGGGCTGTGGTGAGACCAAAGGGCAGTGCACGGAACTGGAAATGACTGTCTCCCAGGCTGAAGCGCAAGTGTCTCCTGGACGCCTGATCTATCAGGATGTGATAATAGGCGTCCTTGAGATCTATGGAGCACATCCAAACACCTTTCTCCAGCAATGGGAGAATGGATTGTAAGGTGACCATCCGGAACTTGGACTTCTTGACAGAACGGTTGAGCTTGCTGAGATCCAAGATGGGCCTCATGTCCCCGGTCTTTTTTGGCACCAAAAAGAATCTTGAGTAAGTCCCTAATCCGGTCTGGTCTTCGGGGACCGGTTGGATGACTCCTTTTTGAAGCAGCTTTGAAATTTCGATGGCTACGAGATCCCGTTGACTGGGTGGTGGGCCCGGGATTTTCTGGGATAGTGGGGGGGGGGGCTGAGAAAAGGGGATGTTGTAACCTCCGGCAATGATCCGGAGCACCCATCGGTCCTGAGTGATATTCTCCCAGGCCTTTAGGTGCCTCGAAAAATGACCCCCGACTGGCTCTGGAGCGGCGCAGTCGGGCAATCCTTCAGGGATGCTGGAAGGTTGAGGAGCCACGAAAGGACATGCGGTCTCCAGTTTTGCGGGGGCCTCTGCCACCTCTGGGACGGCGTCTTCCTGAAAAATTCCCCCCCCCTCTGCCTCTAGAAGGGGGATCATCCTGCTGTGAGGGGTAAGTCTTCTGAGATTTGCGGAACCACATTTTCCCCCCTCTTCTAGCCTTGGGATAAGGCCGGATGGGAGTGGAAAACCGTGCCCCTACGGCAGTCAAAGTCTTACCCTCTTGTTCACAGCGGGTCAAGGTGTCCTTTACCTTGGGTCCAAACAAGGAGGACCCATCAAAGGGAGCGTCGGCAAAGGAAGACTTGAAGGCCTCCGCAAAATGACACAGGCGGAGCCAGGCTTGTCTCCATAGAGCAACACCTGTACCCGCCGCTCTACTCGCCCCTTCGGCCGCATATGAAATGAGCCTCATGGATGAGTTCGATATTGATGACAGGGTAGCCAACTGAGAGCTAACCGTCTGGGCCAACTGCTCAGGTAGGTTACCAGGGAGGGTATCTGAAAGCTCCTTGACCAGATCCCTCTGAAATCTGGTGAAGTGCGTTAGGTAATTCAGAGACCTTAAAGTAAAGGCTGCTGAAGTAAGGGTGCGCTTCCCGTACCGATCCATACTCCTGGACTCTGTATTAGGAGGATGGACGGACGTCGAAGCCTCTGCCACATCTTGCTGGGTAGCAGATGCCACCACCAGGGCACCTACAGCCACACCTTTAGATAAGAATTCCTTTTCAGGGGGGGCTGACAGAAATTTATTCGGGCGAGCTGGCACCAGTTCCACAGAATCCGGGTACTCCCACGCCCTTAGAGAGATCAAATCCAGGAGCTCATCGAAGGGCGGAGACACCCAGGAGGCGGAAGGCTGAGCCCCGAAGGCCTTGAGGAAGACCGACTCCTCAGCGGAAGGGGGTTTGGACTGCCAGTCGCCTCGTTGCTTGCGGATTTCTAAGATGTCCACAAAGGAGACATCATCCGAGGATGACTTGGGGGACCCCTCTGCATCATCGAGGTCAGTGTCCGAGGTGAGAGACTCATCAGGCGAGTCAACGTGCTTCCTCTTACACTGTCTCTTCCTGGGAGGTTCCTCCGAAGAAGCCTCGGAAGGACCCCCAGGAAGGGAGGAATCCCCAATGGGGGTGACCTCAGGCCCCAGGGCTCCGCTGTCTTGAGACAGGGGGACAACAAAGGAACAAGTCTCCATGCCAAGGGAAGGTGTTGGAGAGATGGTGGAGGTAGCCAAGGAAGATTTGGCTAAAGCACTCCTCATGGCCCTGAAGGCCAGACCCCCCGAGTCCTGGGAAGGTCCGACCCCCGAGGCCATAACAGTAGAAGGCACTCCTGCAGCCGACGCACCGAGAGGGAGGCTTGGAACTGAAAGCATCCGACCCGAAGCGTCACCCCCAGGGCCGACCGAGGAGGTCCGTGTACCGAACTCCGACCCGAAGGTCGGGGTTGGAGTAAGGGTCGGAGCCGACCCAAAAACCTCCACCGGCTCCACCAGCACCGACTCCAATGGTGCCGAGGCTGTTGGAGGAGGAGCCAAGACAACAGGGTGGACAATCGGCTCCGGAGCCGACTGGGCTGGAGCCGAGACTAACTTTTGGAAGACTGGAGACTGAAACAGCCTTTAAAGCACCCTGTCAATATCCGAATCGGACATCCTCGAGGACCGAGAAGAGACCGATTGGGCCCGAGTTGACTTCTCTGCCGGTTCTGAAAGACTGGGGGACCGGCTCCGAATAGTCTCAAGTAGTATCGGCGCTGAGGGAGATCCCACCAGCACAGCAATTTCCCGCAGAGCCGACGGGGACTTTGGGGCCGAGGTAGAAGAGTCTGAGTGTGCGACCCTTCTCGGCTCCTAAACCATTGGAGCCGAAGAAGGTGACCCACCTCTCGATGCTCGAGCGCTCGGCTCCGAGGACAGAGGAGTCGAGGCTGGAGGCACCGAGGCAGACCGTTCCGACCTCGGCTCCGAAGTCCGTGGAGCCGATGGAGAAGCCTGCCTTGATTTCTTTGCTGTCGGCTCCGACGGACTGGTCGGAGCCGAAGACTTCTTCTTCCTGGAAGGAGAGGGGGAAGAAGATAAAGCCTCCTCAAAGGAAGGGGTGATCATCCCTTTCAATATCAATTTGTTTTTCCTCTCTTGGAGGACACGGGAAGAAAAAGCGTGGCATACACTGCACGACTCTTGAAGGTGCTTAGGCCCTAAGCAATAAACACATAGCGAGTGATCATCTGTTATAGACATCTTGTACCCACACTTGGTACATTTTTTAAAACCCGAAGGTCTATGTTCTTTTGACATCACTAGAAAGACACCAAAAACCAACTAGGGACAAAAACTAAGCACTCAGAGAGCCAAATCCCTCTAACTTAAACAGGATTCGACCTATAAGCTCAGAAACAGACACACAGGTAAAACTATAACAACGCTCTAACAGAGCACGAGGGCAAGGCCCCTCTAACTAAAACGGGACCTAGATGTTAGAGGAACAAGTACCACACACAAAATATTTAACAAGAATTTTAACACAAAAGCCTGAACTAGAGCGCGAGGAAACCTCTACCAGTAAAAGCGGAAACCTAACGTTACGAAATTCACACAACTTTCCTCACAAAAAACACTCAACAAGTGATAAGTAGCTGTTAAAACAGCTTTGGGTGAAAAATTTGAGAAATTCTGACAAAAAACTTGTCAGTAAAGAGTACTTAGCCCAGCCAAGTCGAGACCACATCTATTGCTATCAAGCGGCAAACGAGATCTGGGGAAGTAGTGGTGGTGCATCCTGGGATGTAGAATAGCTCAGCCAATTAGAGACTTCGCTCTATAGTATAGCGTGCCGAGTCAGAGCCGAGGATCGGCTCCGAACCCATCAGTACAGAATGTAGGTGAGATAGGATCACATAACATCATTGGGTTATTGTATGTTCAAACGTTATGCCTTGGAGCATGCAGAATGATAATTCAACATTTTTTGTTGCCGATTTCTGTGTGTTGACCTTAATGACATCAACATTTACTTGTTCAGATTACTTTAAATATGTGCTGTGTGTGTGTGTGTGTGTGTGTGTGTGTGTGTGTGTGTGTGTGTGTGTGTGTGTGTGTGGTGTGTGTGGTGGTGTGTGTGTGTGTGTGTGTGTGTGTGTGTGTGTGTGTGTGTGTGTATATGAACAGCAAAGGAGATGCTGGTCCAGAATATTTCTTTACTAAGCTGTTAGTTCAACACAGGTAAAAACCCTATGTAGTTCATCAGCAAAATGACACATTTTTTCAATTAAAACATATCACGATAAAACTTGTTTTGAAGCAGACAAAGTGGTAGAGTGATATTCAGAGCTAACGTATATTGAAATTATTTAGGATAGAAATGAAGTCTTGGAAGCATTTTATACCTCTTAATCCTGTTGGTGGGAACTGAATGCTCTGTAATTAAATCTTAAGGCATGATTGACAAATGGCCTTTTTGCATAGGTGTCAAATACAGTTCATAAAACGTTATCTGCATCTGGCATGTAACTTTTATTAGTAGTATATGACTTATGTTGCCTTTGGAGTATGCAGGGCTTTTCCATTAAATATCTTTATTAAATATTTTGTCACTGCATTGGAGGTAAAATCCATTTCTCTAGTAAACAAGATTTTCTTTTCAGACGTATCCTTGATTCAAACTGTGAGTCATTTTAAGCAGTAAGATCAAATTCAACACTGAGCTGCACTGATATCCATAAAGGTACATTTTGCAGCTGGATATATCATTGAGATGATCTGAATGTATTATAACAAAGGGTAAAAGAACCTTGCCATATATATTTTAATACAGTAGTACCAAATACAATATTTCAAAAGCTATCACTATTACTTTGTATCATTTTACAGTGTATGCTGTCCAGAATATCTTTCTGTTGAATTGTCGTTATATCAGAATTAAACAACCTACATTTCTCCACTGAACAGAGAAGGTTTTTGACACTAGAATGATAATTACCTCAAGGAAAAAAGGCTCACATGTTGTATAAAGCATATCAGGCATGCTTATTTTATTTATTTATTTATTTGACATTTGTTTACTGGGAAAGTCCTGTTAGGTATGAGCCCATTTTCAGAGGAGGCCTGGGAAACAAGCTCCACAGTACACATTAAACAGAATTAAAAAACTGAGCAATGGTTAAAAATATTAAGACAATAACAAAGTAGTATAGTATGTGAATACAATAAAAGAAAATAAGCAAAATAGGAATTTAGTTACTGTATCGAATGAAGTATTACAGCATTGTACTTTACCATGTAACAGATATAATTTCGTACATGGATAGTAGTGCCACTTTCACTCACCTGATAACCCAGCAATGTTTTAAGTTTAAGGTTATGGCTGATTGTTTAACTGAATGTGTTGTTTATTTGGCCAGTTGCATATCCTGTACTGCATTTTACATTGGTAAGACGAACAGGAAGTTGAGATCCAGTATTAATGCCCTGTTGAAACATGTATTGGAGACCAATGAACAACATTGTTTCAGATTCCTAGTCAAGCAAGTTAATACTCCCAGCATACGGGGGGGGGGATGTCTGGAATTTTACTGAAAGATGTGAGTTGACAGGCTCAGAGCAGACAAAGAACTTGGCCTGGATGATAAGGTACCTTTAAGACCTGTTTTTAAGAATAAAAAAGTGAAAGTTAAATATTGAAAGTTGTTTATATTATATATTTTTATATTTCAACATCATGTATTATGTATTTGATGCATTTTAACATATATATATATATATATATATATATATATATATATATATATATATTATATTTCTATAAAATTTTAGAATGCAGGATACGATGTAATAATTTCAGCTAATTGCTTAATTAATAGGTGTGTGTGTGTGTGTGTGTGTGTGTGTGTGTGTGTGTGTGAGTGTATATATATATATATATATATATATATATATATATATATATATATTTATTTGTGTTTCATAAGGAGAAGTGTTTTTTGTCTGAAGAAGCCCTGTTGGGTGAAAGCACTTACCAGTTCTGTATTATAATAAATCAATTTGAATTTTAACAACTAAACTTCCTGTGGATTTTGTGAATTAGACTTGGTCACTTTGCTCATGTGGATCATTTTCATAAGCTTTGGTTTGCTCCTGTGCTTATTTGTGTTTCGTTTTACTTGCTAGAATAAGTAATAGGTTACAAAATCTATATACTCTTTCTGGTAGGAGAACTAGATAGTAAATTTCAGTCATAAATTCTGGGATAGATAAAACTGAGTGCAAGAACATAAAGAAAACATTAGAATGCTAAGGAATTAAAGAGAGGTGAGGCTAGAAAGTAGGTAAAGCAGGAAGGGAAGTAGAATATATCAAGAGAAAGTCTATTGAGTGGGGAAGAACGGAATCGAAAAGAGTACTAAGATGGCAAGGAGCGTAGGCAGATCCAATTATTGGTTAGATTTTTTTTTAACCTAGACTTGAAGCAATAGAAGTGGGGTATAAGTCTGATTTCTTCTGGAATGCTATTCCATGATTTCGCAACACAGTGAGAGTACAGTCTAACCCTTTAGATCTTTGAGGTTTGTAAATAGATAGTAGATACTTGTGAGAGGAGTATAGGTCACGAGATGGAATATAGTGTTGAAGTAGTGATGATGTAGTTTGTGTAGTTTGCGAAAATGAGGAGTTGTACAGTATTTTGTGAGTTAATGTTGGTTGATAAAATGTGCAATGGTGGGGTAGATCGAGCCAATTTAGAGACTTGAGAACAGAGCAATGGTGAGAGTAGTGGGCCTGCTCTATGCCAAATCTAGCTATTTTATTATAACAATGACTATGTTTTGCTTTGAAGGAAGAGTGAAGATTGGTTAGGATAGGTAAAGCATATAGATGGGAGGGTAAGAGATAGCTTGTGGAAAGTGTTACTGTTGTGGAGTTGGAGATAAGTTTCATAGCCCTATACATCATGCCCAATTTTTGATTAGTTTTTTTTTTTTTTCTGTTGTTGCTGATATGTAGGTCAAATTTAAGATTGTTGTCAATAGTTACACCTAAGAGTTTTGTATGTGAAACCACATTGATTGAAGTATTGTTCAGAGAAATAACAGCAAACTTAGTGGCATCTGGAGAAAATTGTTGTGGTAAAAATAGTAGAAGTATATTTTTTTGGTTAAGTAGTAAATGGTTGTTGGTGAGCAAAGACTCAATGGAATTGAATGCTTCTTGCATTAAACTCTGTAGAAGAGAGAGAGTCCTGGCAGAGCAGATTAATTTAGAGTAATCAGCATATTGAATTAGGGTGTCTTGTTTGATGGCAGTATTAAGATGGTTAATAAAAATGTTAAAGAGAAGTGGACCTAGTATTGAGCCTTGAGGTACCCCAGTGATAACAGGTAAGTAAGGAGAGAAGTTAGAGTTCCATTTGTCAGATTGGTATTTGTTAGAGCGATAGCTAGTGAACCACTGTAAGGATGTTTTATTTATTTTTATTTATTTTACATTTGTTGACCAGGCTAGTCTAGCTGGATATATGTCCATTTTCAGTAGAGGCCCGGGGAGAAAAGCTCCACACACATAAAAATGTTTTATGAATATAAAACTGTTCTTGCATTTTACACTTACAATCATCAACTTAACTTAACGAATTTTGTGAGTGAGGTCTATGTTATATTATTCTAAAAATACACTACAATACTTCAAATGCTTTCATAGGTACAGTCCTATATTACTATGTACTATGAGAAATCACATTTAGCCACTTAGATACCATGATTTGCCATTTGATTTGCAACAAAACACGCACTTTTCAATTGTACCGGCTGAAAAGTCTTGTATCTTTGAATGATCGTATTACTGTGTAATGAAATGAGAAAAAAAGTTATTTTCTCAAAAAGTAATATTTCCCTCATTTGAAATTGTATACATATGTAATATTTGAGATTATGTTGTTCCATTTCTCTGATTACGTTCAGATATATTTAGTATGGTGGGGGCATCAAGACATCTTATCCTGAACATTTCAAAGCATATCTTAAATAAGTAAGAATGCATTGCTGTCTGTAGGTAGGGCAAATTAATTATAGAATGTCCTTTTGAAAATGCTAAACTGCAACATTCACAAAACAATTGGTTAAACAACATGTAGCCTCCAGTCCTCTTCAGACTAGCAAATATAAAGGTTTCAAATTATGAATATGTACTATTGATAATTTAGGCTCAAATCAATTCTGTACAGAAGATATATTCTTTATTTTATATGATGAGATATAAACGTGACACTAATTTGTTTTTAATGAAAATGCTGCGGCTGGTCCTTTATCTTTCAGGGAAAGAGAACTAGCCATGTGTGTTTTATATATCTTGATGTCATTAACCATCTTTGAATGTCTTATGACAAATATCAAACTGTTTTGGAGACAGAGGCATTTCTACACAAAGACCAAGATGCATAGAAAGAATAGTTTAGGAAGAGTTCTCGAGAAACTGGTCTGCAGTAAAAAGAATAAAGCTTGGATGATCTTTATCGGTGTTGAAAAAGCAATAAAATAGAAATTAAATCAATTATTTTGAGATAAAATATAGAAAGGCTGCTTGAATATTGATCATTTACCTCTTTCAAAAATAATATGAATATTTTTTAAGACACAAAATAGTTATGACATATTATTAACACCATATTGGGGGAATTCATAAAGATTACCACAATGTGTATACCTTGTGTATATGTCATAGTAACCATTTTGTATTCAGACATAACCCTAACAGGGTACTGTATTGTGCTCCAGCAGGAAGACATGCATCACTGTGTGGGATTGGCTTCACTGTCATACTGTATGCTAATAAGGCAGTCCAGGGGGAGGCACATGCTAATTTGCCATGCAGTCTCACTCCAAGAACTGCCTGTAGAAAGGCATCAATGTTTGAGTAATTCATGAATTCCCTCAGATGTTTGGATTAGTATGGCAGACCCTACCATATCACAGTAGTGAACACAACAATGGTTGTGTTCACCTAACAGCACTTAACCCAGTATGGGCATCAGGGAGGTGGAACCACTAGCCACAGGTGATACTGCACTTATGCCATAAGGTTACCTACCCCAGTACAAGGATTGGAGTTGGTACCAATAGCCACTAAGGATACTATACTTGTGCTGTAAACCCACCTAAACTAGAATTGGGATAATGAGGTGAAGTGGGCTACTAGCCACCAGGGCTACTACATTTGCACCTTAATGGCACTTAAACTAGTGTGGCGTTTGGAAAGTGGGGGAACCACTAGACACCAAGGAGAACTCTAAACACTTGTGCCAGTACAGCATAACAGCATTTAAACCAGAAGGGGGAACAGGGTTTGGGGGGAACCAATAGACACTAGGGATATGACATACAACATGAAAGGGTAGACAACTCAGAGAAAGGTACAGGTACTATGGAGTGTATATATGAGTCTGTGTGTGTGTGTGTGTGTGTGTGTGTGTGTGTGTGTGTGTGTGTGTGTGTGTGTGTGTGTGTGTGAAGTGATGATGCCTATGCCTACATGCTGTGACCGCAGCAATTATCTACTGTGGCATGCAGATTATTTATTATTTATTTATTTATTTGCATTTGTTTACCGGGATGGTCCAACTGGGGCAGAAGTGCCCATTTTCAGTGGAGCCCCAGGGAGAAAAGTTCCACATGTAAGACATTACACATACAATACAGAATTTACATTAATAAAGACATTTAGTACATATTATTGGCAGCTTATACAATTGGTGAAAAAACAGTACATAAGTAAGCATACTCTGCACATTGCAATAGTTAAGTACAATTCTGAAAAAAACAGGATCCAACCAAGAGACACACTGATGTGAACTTCTTCAGAAAAACAAATAATAACCACCTAACCACCTTTTAAATGATTCATTACAGGAAATGATGTCATAGTCTTTTTATGTTAATGACTTCATTAAGCCCTGGGTATGTATCAGCCCCAAAAAGAAGCTGCCAAAATTTGAATTTTTCGTTTTAGATCATGTAGAGAAAAAAATGTTTGGTGGTGACATTGACAACATATTAGAACAGAGGGAAGCATTTTGGCAGCTCCTTTTTGGGGCTGATACATACCAGATAAATTATTTTACATAGTATTACTTTATTCCAGCTTAAGTACAATTCTAATACATGAAGATTAGCCAGTAATGAGGTGTTTCCTCATCTCAGCTAACATGTCTCTGAATCACAAAATATTGCATTATGGGAGCAGGTGCTTTTTAGCATGAGTCATACGGCTCACACTGCAACCTTTGATGAATCCCTGAAATTGTTTGACACGGTTTAGAAACATACTTGTTTTTGAGTTAGCAGGTTAATTTCATTTTGATGATTCTTCTGTCTCAGTTGATGTAGCATATCATTGCTTCTGTTATTTTTATTTGTGCACATTATTTTACCTTTTTTTTATTTTGGTGTACATCTAGGATAGTATTTTCCCCAAAATATTACAACATGAACTCATAGAAAATATGTATATATTGATGCAGTAAGTAAAGATCTTGAGTAACTTTGTAGTGTGGCATTTTGCCTTCATTAAGTATTTATTTCATGTTTTTGTTTATTTGGTTGTTTCTTTGCTTATTAAAATTTTGGGGGTATTCATATATGGCTAGTGCCTTATTATAGTGGAAATTAAAGGAAGCCAGAGTCTTTCTCCCCAGAGACATGTAATGAGGTTAAATATCATCTGAAATAAATGCACTTCACGTTTGTCAGGTGCATACATAACCCTGTTACATGAACATTTATCAGGTGCATACATACCCTGTTACACGAATAACAGGTTGCTCTAAAGCCAGTGCATGTTTTGTTGATCACAAATGTGGGATCCAAATGTTTGTTCAAATGCAAATTACTCAAGTAATAGTTTTTCACACTGATTTTGCTGAACATAGTAAATTCAAATTTGAACACTAAACTGGTCTCAAAAGAGTACAGCTTTTACTTAGGTGTAGTAATCCCAGTATTAGATTTATATAGTGGAAGGAAGGGTAGTTCATTTATGGATGGTTCAATGGCTGGTTTTCTTTACATTTTGTTTTCTGTTAAGATGCACAGACTGCAGGTTGTTGTTAAACTCACAGAAATATAATTCTCAGTCCCAGATGTGAGTAACATTCAAATGATGCAAGAAAATTGACACAATGGTTGCAATGTGAGCCTCCACAGACATATAATGAAATGTGTGACTCATAACATATAATAATGTACTCTGAGGTAGTGAATTATACAATGGTGGGTCATTGTTATTTATAAACAAGCATGCTAACTGGGCAGCCCAACCAATGTGTCCATTGTAAATTGAGTAAATAGTATACCAAAAGAGAGGCATACCTCTCAAATATATAGATTTTCACTGAAAGTCCTGATTTTGGCCTCATATATTTGGTCTGTTCCTCATAAAATTTTGGGTTTTCTGACAAATTGCTGAGAAATGAAGTCAGTAAATAATGACATGCGTTTGGGTTTCAAATTTCATATCCTTCAGACAATGCACACTAACACAAATCTTGTTATTCCAGCAGCTTTATAAGTTTATAAGAGCAGCATTTACAATCTGTCCCTATTTTGTGAAATTTGTCCCTAGTTATTTAGGGATCTTTCCACATTCCTTGAGGTAAGAGGGTAAGAAGTCTGTACTAAATCAACATATCGGATTTTCCTTGTATTTCTGCACTGTCTTGGTAGACTCAAACCTCTGAACTGCCTGAATTCCAATTTTATACTAATAAAAAAAATGCAACCCCCAATTTTATACTAATAAAAAAAATGCAACAGAGATTCTTTTTTCTCTGTTGCTTCTATTGAACAGCGCTGATGTACTGTGCAAGCATGGGAACATATGTCCGATATGCATGTGCAGTACATCATCAAATATGGAAGAACAGTAAACAATGAGGAGAAATGCTATGGTGAAATTATATAAAGACATTAGTTAAGAAAGGTAAGCGATTTCTTTCTGAAATAATGTCATTGTATAATTGCAATAACCAACACGTTGGAGTCTGTATATGAGGATTTACCTATGGTTGGCTTTGTTTAATCACTTGAGTTTCATCTTCACAATCAAACCACACCAACTGTGGGTACATCCTCATATACCCACCCACTCACCGGATATTGCTCAAGTATGTTATAATGAACAGTTCAGTATATGACAAGATTAGAAATACAGAAATATGAAATTATATTGGAAGATGACACAATACAAAAAATATGGTATACAATATGCATTTTGGGAGTATCACATGTATGGTAAATAAGTCGTAGTAAAATATTCAGACTTAAGAAAAAAATTACACAACCTGAGAACAATGAAATCAAGCATAGATGAATATATGTTTATACAGTTTGATTAATGAAATGATGCTGATAGTGGCAGTCACAGAGTGCTTATCTGCTCTCTGTGATTGGCTTTTTTCTGTATTGAGAAAGATAAACATATTAGGTGACTATTGTAAGAATTAAGAATAGCTGTTTGCAAGGGCTACAACAATTACCACTGATTTTTATGGTATACACAAGTGTCTTCTGAGCTCACTGTATCAAGTACTGTACAATGTCCTACTCTAAAAATGGCACAAGTGGTCCTATTCCTTTGACCCACCTATATGATATTTAAAGGGAAACAAATGCAGCATGTCTGTTTTGGGGCAAAAATTATCTATTATAATGATTGCAATGTCCAAAATATGTAACTGTTCTTATATTAACATACACATCTCACTTAATATGTCACCGTTGTATATTTACCTGCAAGCACGCTTCTTTGTGATATATTTACAGCTATGCATCACACTGTTTTCAGCACCTCAGTCATAAAAAATTAAGTTGATGACTGGGAATTCCATTGTGTTTAAGTATAAGTAATTTTCAAACATTATGGCAAATTTCTTCCTTTAGCCATCAGATGTGTGTTTCACAGAACACATCTGAAGTGGACATCTGCTGTTTTTATTTGTTTCAGCCTTGCTATTTTTGATCAATGCTTTACAGCATACATAGGCCAGATGACTTGCAATTTTGGGGTCATTTGTTTCTATATGACCCTTAACTTTACATTCTATAATATTACCCTTATCTGTACTGCCAACAGAGTTTTACAATAATAAAATAAGGATATCCAGCACATCTAATGTTGTTTACTTTCACTTTGGATTTCCACTTTCTGACCATTGCTGGTCTCACGTCACTGTAATATATACAGATGATTTGCGTAAAAACGTGGCTTGAAATTCACTTAAGAAGCAACAGTTGTTGTTGTTGTCTTTCGGCTTTTCCCAGTTAGGGGTCGCCACAGCGTAACTCCGGTCCGCTAATGATTGGCAGTAGATTTTCACGAACGCCGAGGTGCCAGCTCGACGTTCAAACTTCAATGAAGGCATGCCCATTTATGCATGTCTTTCGAACACCCACCCAACCGTGGGGAGGACATGCAGACTCCACACAGAAGGCACTCCCCACACTCCAGCCGAGAATCAAACGGGAAAACCTCTTGCTGTGAGGCAACAATGCTACACTCCAGAAGCAACAGTATATAATATAAATGCTTTATTAGGGAAATGAAGTGTGCTATGGGCTGCCAGTAATTTCTCTGAAATTATTGTATGTGTTTTATAAAATCAAAGCTATTGTTTGCTAAAACATTTTGATAGTTTAGAGAGTGATTTCTTTCCAACCACTTATGCTTAAAAAGTTCACATTGAATTCAAAACCCTAACTGAACTTGAATCACTGAATTAATTTGAATTCCGATCCCTAACTGAATGTCCTTCATGTTACTTGCTTGAATCAACAAATAACATATGTGGTTCCACTGCATAAAACTGAGTGACTGTATGCTTCAAAGGAAAGAACTGTGTGTTTTACAAAATGTAGCATGATAATGTGAATAGTATAGCAACTGAGGTTACTTCATTTGAGATATTAATCTGACA
Organism: Protopterus annectens; assembly: GCF_019279795.1. Lineage (NCBI taxonomy): Eukaryota > Metazoa > Chordata > Ceratodontiformes > Protopteridae > Protopterus > Protopterus annectens. The sequence continues at coordinate 1,464,470,281 of NC_056731.1, read as the reverse complement.
TTGACTGCATAGCACACTCATATCTTCTAAGCTTTAAATAACATGTGAAACTTAGATGTGCTTAGACTGCATGAAAATAAATTTACCATCCTTGATTTAAGATGCAACAAGATAAACCCGACTGAGAATTTCACATTTTTGTAGATAATCTGGTCAGTTACAATGGTACATGTATTCTTCGGGGAACCGGTTTGTACATAGAAAGTACTGGACAGACAAAATGCATTTTTTTAAAGCATCTATGTTTTATTTTTTTTAATACTTTTTTAAGGTTGTTGTGTCTTTCGGCTTTTCCTGGTTAGGGGTCGCCACAGCGGAACTCCGGTCCTCTAATGATTTGCAGTTGATCTTTACGTGCTGAGTTGCCAGCCCTAATGCACAACCTTCAACGAAGGTACAATACTTTTTTAAGGTACATTTGAAAAAAAAATGTCACTGCAAGACTGAAGCAGGCAAGTCTGAATTTTGAAAAATAACCTCATTGCATTAAAGTTTTTAATTCTCATAATCATTTGCTGCAACATCTCTTGATAAACTATTCTAGTACCATAGAGTTACTACACTGAAATAATGGGTCTGATTACATAAAGTTTGTTGAATGTATTTATGGACAGCAAGCACAGCACACCAATAGAAAACTTCAGTTTACCAGCTGTGGACATGATTTCAGAAAACATGCTGAACACACTCCGAGTACTTAGCTATTAAGTGTAGGATAATTATGGATTTTGCACGGGCCCATCCGATTTTAAAACACCTCCGGTGAATGCACCCAATGCAACTTAAGTGCAACAAACTGCAATGTCAACTCTGTTTCTGAAATCCTCACCATATGCTATATGGCCCACAAGGAACAGAAGCTACTTCTAATAATTCTGGTATTTTCCATAACCATGCCAAAAAATAAATAAAACAAAAAATACAACCAGCAGTTAATGAACTGCAACAGACTGTAGTGATTCAAACCATAATGAGGCTGTTGCTGTGCACCCTAGAAGGCAGCCAGCAAGAGTCAGAGGAAGGCTGAAATGAAACCAGTTGTCAGATCAGCAAACCATTGACATATATTGGCTAGACAGGCAAGTAGTAATAACTGTCTGCAACATATGTGTCTCACACATGCCTGTGTGTACCCTGTGAGAAAATCCCATCCTCCTTGAAACCAAAGTGTGTCTCATCCTGGGTATACTTGCATCTGAAACATTCCAGAGACACATGGGGTATGCTGTGGGAGTGTTGCAGACAGCTGTCAGCTGTTTCCTGGCAAAATTCCTGGCAGCAATGTGCAGCAATGTGGATGACTGGAAAACTGTAATACACCAGCTTTGCAGCATTGAAAGCATCCCCCCATGTACTCAGTGCAATAGATTGTACATGCATACCAATCAAGATACCAGTACATCCTGAAGCAGAATGATACATAAAGAGAAAGGGCTGGCCACCTCTGAACTGCCAGGTTGTGTGTGCAGTAGATGGCAGCATAACATCAGGGCAGCAAACATCATAGAAAAACACCCAGGTAGTGTCCATGATGCTGCCATTTGGTGGTAAAGAGGACTGAGGACTGCATTTCAGCAAGATGAAATACCTGAGGGACTGCTACTGGGTAAATACAGAAACACAGCAAGGATGTAAGCTAAGATTATCCCTCCCAAAAATAACCATACTGACCAAATGTGTGCTTACTTCTCACAACAGGTGACTCACACCATGGCTAATATCCCCGTACAATGAACCATCCAACCTTGCAGAGGAGGTGTACAAAAGAGTGCATGCAACAATATGAAAAACCATAAAGTGTGTCTGGTGTACTGAAGGCTAGGTTCAGATGTCTTGACACATCTGGGGGTGCACTGCAATACACACCTGAGAAGGCTACATAGATGATGATGTTATGCCCCATGTTGCACAACATGCTGACTAGAGCACATGGCGGTCTCCCAGTTGTAGGTGTTGGTGAATTACCCCAAGATCCAGAGATCTCCAAAGATGAGATCCCACAGGTATCAGAGCTGGAGCAGGAGGACATAGGTGGTAGAAAACACAGGCATAGGCAATGTAGGGTGAAACAACAAGTGCAGGACCAGGCAACATGGCAGCGTCTGACCCACAACTTTGAGTCATGACAAGCCAAAGATACATGAATACACAGGTGTTACCAATCACAGCAACAGCAGCAGCACAGCTTGCATTTAATGGCAATTACCCATTAGATGTACATACTGACCATCAGACATAACACCATAATTATAACATATATCATTATGAACATATACAAATCTGTCACAACAGGGATCATCAGCTCAGGGCACCACTGAGACAGTTATGCCTACAGACCCAGGTAGTTGTATCAGTGTATGGCACATAATAAGGGACACACATCAATGCAACACATTCGTATTTTTCACTGTAATAAGCAACAAACAGGTAAATAACTCAGGACATAATGCAGAACTGTTAATATTCAAGCAAAACATATCACTGTACAGTATGGATAAAGTAATGTAATAAATGGCATCAGCTATAGTTAGTAGAACTGCTGAACTCACATGGCATCAGACATGTCAATGAACACAGACAGATGATATTGTCAGTATCCTGCACAGCAATTATCTTCATCACAAGGTTAGAATGACAGTACAGGATAGAGTTGATCAACTGTCTGTGTTACTCTTATGCAGTCTAGGGCAACCACACTGACAGCTTACACCATGGTCTGGTCTGTCCCTACCATGTATGGAAAAATTTGACCTGAGGAGGTGACACCACCATGTGGTGATGAAGGAGCATGACTGTGACTTGGCATGACTACCAGTCCCGCAGAAGATGAACCATCTGTGGGAATGTGTGCATGTTGGAGCATAGACACTGATGTCCAATGGGCAAGCTTGGTTCTGCTGAGAGTGGGCCTACCTCCCCCATGTGGCATTTGGCTACAAAATCCTGCTTGTACTATGGCACTGGTGTAGTACCATATAGACCAATGATTCTACTGACCATTCCACAGACAACATACTGTCATTCTGAGCAGCCAATGACATCATCACCTCACTGTGTCTGTGCTCCTGTCATTCATTCTTCACAGCTAGCTGGTGTGCTACATGATCTGTGGCACAGCAAGTGCATGGATGTCAGAGCCACAGCATTGCTGGGAATGCTCTTTTGCTTGTAGGTGTAGACAGGCAGTCTTTGGCACCTGCCCATTCACACCATCTGCATACCTATGTCTACTGTGATGGCCGATACTAATGTGTTGTGGTGAGCTGCCTCCATCAGCTGCAGTCTCAATTTGGGTGTGTTGTTCACTGGCCTCATCCTGTCCATTGTCCAATGTCCCCTAGTTATCATAATGGCTGGGCAAGTTTTATTCCACATCTGAGGCTACAGCCACATCCAAATGACTGTCATCATCTTGCCCAGCCTGTATCATCATGTAATGTCCTGTGTGTCAGGGTCCATGCTACAATACTGAGACACATCACATCCCACATTATGATCACTGGATGGGTTAATGGAGGATGCAGATAGTTGATGTGCTAAAAGAAGTGACAGATGACACAGACCGGGACAATGTACTTACATTACATGATGGACATCATTAAAGACATATGACATATATATCTCCTGACTTACCATTAGGTCTTGTCTATGTATGGGGCATAAAATCTACATAACACGGAGTTGACAATTAAGTTACACAGCCAACATATATAACATATGGGATGAATACAAAAATAACACTCCTGACATGTCCTCCTTGGAAGATGATGTGGTAGAAGAGGGATGCTCTTCAACTAGTGTAGAGAAAATTGTCACTTTTATTAATTACATCTTTGCCAGCATGAACCATTACAACAGCATTAAAACATGCAGTTGGTTTTAGATAGACATACCACCTGACTGTGCACTGGATGATGATGCAATTTGTTTCATGAATGGGTAGAAGGACACAGTATTAATGGAGGACAATAACAGGAGTAACAGCAATGACGTGTATGAAAGATAAGTAATATCAAACCACTGAGCGACTCCAGTTATTGTGATTGTGTGCATGTGTTATTCTGCAGATCCTACAGTGGGAAGGTAAAGAGAAAGACAACACAGCCATGTATGAGGGCAACAGAAGACTGACAGCATGACATATATGACACAGTAACAGGGGCAGCAGATACTCACAAAATGGATGTTGCACCTATTGGTCAGATGTCCCTGTCTTGAAAACCAGTGACATTAATGTCATGTATCAGAGATCTGCTATACATTGCTGGAAACTATGAACCTGTTGCTGTAACATGGCTGGACTGTTTGTACTTGCACCTGCATGGCTTGGACCCCCACTGAATGCACCTGCAGTGTACAGTGCTATGGAAATATCAGTATGACAGTAAACAGCAGCACTATGACATGAGGCTGAGAAAATAACAGGTAGTGGTTACAGTAACACAGTATGGAAACACTCACCTTCCCCTCCCTTGTGTTGTCCAGAAATAGAAGGACCTGTGAGTATTAATGCAGACAGAATTACACATGTTGGTTGCATTGTTCTGTCTGTACTGCAGTTGTATGAGTACATGTCATTACACTTCGTCATCACCCTGTATAAATCTGTGTGCATGGTTAAATTCTGCTGCTGTAAATCAAAAATGACATTACATGAATGTGCATGCAATAGCAATATGTGATTATTTATTCTATAGTTATCTATTTAATGCAAAGTAAGACATGCATAGTTTGGCCTGGAACTTTTGCTTCTATCCCACCCCCCCACCCCCCCAGGGATGCATGACTGCCCACTAGCTATATGCAGTGAGGCAAGAAATATTGCAATCTCATCTGGGGGGGGGGGTCAATGGCTGTCCACCACTGGTGGCATCTCTCAATCTCTCATACCATCTTAACCTGTTGGCTGCATGGAGGATCAAGTTAGATCACATCATCGAGAGGCCTCATGGGATCTGTTGTGACATCCGACTGCATTACTCATATCAGTGATGCTGGCCCACACTTCATTCCTCCATACTGTATTCCCAGTGCATCCAAAGAGTTTCCAACCATGTTGCCACAGACCTTGTAGTATGATGTCATTTTCCTGTGGGGAGAAATGTTCATCCTCTATGCCTTTTTCCGTTTGAAAGACAGTGATATGCACATGTCATGATCATATTCCTGTGGAGGCCCAGTTATGCAGATGATTATGCGGACAGTGTATGCCACCATAAACAGTGTGCATTCTTGTACATGCAAAAGTCTGTGAAACACTGACTGTGACAAATAGTAATGTGACATATAAAATGTAACACTAATGCTCACATACATAACAGCTGTAAAATGAAAATAACATGGAATATCAGTAGAGGCTATCTGTGGGATTTAGACCTCTATCCTACATATCTGTCCATTGAAAGAAAGTCCAAACACGGGTCTATATTAGAACACCAAACTTTCAAAATTTCGAGTGTTCTAATATCAACCCATTTTCAGCGAACACTGAAAATATAGAAGAAACAGAAAACTGATTTTTTTTCCTAGGGAAAGAATTTGGTTATCCGTTTCTGTTGCTTTGATATTTTCAGCACTGTGGTGGAAAGTTACAGGTCGGGTTCAGGTAAGTGTGCAATTGTGTGGACGTGAGGGTTGGGGCAGGTTAGGTGAGTTAGGGTTAGGGCGCGGGTCAGGTAAGTGTGCGATTGTGTGAATGTGAGGGTTAGGGCGGGGTAGGTGAGTTAGGGTTAGGGCGTGGGTGAGGTGACTGTGCGATAGTGATGGAACTTAGGGTTAGGGTTAGGGTTTGGGCTAAGGTAAGTGGATAGTTAGTGATGTATGTATAGTTTAGTGTAGGGTAAGGTGTAAGAGTTTAGGCATATGTGTGTGGATTGCTGTTTGTTTGGTGTGGTTGTGTTGTGTGTATGTGTTCTGTATGTTCGATGTTTTAAATTTTCGATTAATAGGGGTCGATATTAGAACACTCGAAATTTTGAAAGTTTGGTGTTCTAATATAAATCCTCCAAACACAGCATTATCGTGCCACATGAGCCTGTATGTATTTCACATTCAAATACTACTCAAATTGTCATTTGAACAACTTACAGAAAGTGTCAGAAGACCTTAGTATCCATAAGCAAGCCACTGAGAGTATGGATACTTTTTATATTGAGTCAGTAGTTAAAAAACTTGTGTTAAGAACCATCAATGAATAAATATATGTAACAGCAAAAGGATATAGTACATACAGATACCGTCAGAATTTGTAAGTTTGCATATGTACACCACAGAATGTATGGAGTTACCAGTAAGACATTAAGATGATCTGTAAATACATCTTTATTTACTGTTCACTTTGGCTATGTATATTTATCTATACAAGTGCAGATGGCAACACATTTAAAAATAAAGATAAATCAGACAGAACTTACGTAAGTTATAATTGTCTTAAAGCACACAACTTTAATAAAAATAACTCTAAACAGGTACATTTGAGAATTTATAATATTAACAGAGGTAATATTCCTCAAAATAGAAATACTAGAAGGTAGCAATTTACCTTATCAGCTAACTAAGAGGTATTTTGGCATAAAAGAGGGAGTTTAGCACAATGATTAAGATATTTGCCTTACAGACACAAGGTACAAAGTTTGATCCACATATGTGTTAATTGGCTAGGCATAAAATGGTCCACAAGTGCAGTTAGCCTAGTACTAACTTATGAATCTTTGCTCTTGTATGTCCAGCTATTACATGATAACATGTCTTTGACTTATACCTCCTACCCTCATCACGAGAGAGCAGGTCTTTAATGCCCTGTCAAAGGCAAAAAAATGCAGTCTCCATGGGACCTGATAACATCCCTGGCTGTATCCTACATGAACTCAGGCATGCGCTCTCAGCTCCATTAGGCACACTATTCAACTAATGCCTGGGCACTGGCTTCATCCCAGCTAAATGGAGGACATCCACTATTATCCCTCTACACAAAGGTGTAGTGTCCCCTGACACAGGCAATTATATGCCCATCAGCCTAACTAGCCTGATCTGCGAGGCCATGGAATGCATTATCATGGACCTTATAAACAAGGACATTGGCAACCTCCAAATGCTTGATGCCCCCATACAGTTTGGTTTTGTCAAAGAGAGATCATGCCTGTTAAACCTGGTTGACTTCTTCAAAACAGTCACTCAAGACATGGATGAGGGGAAGATGGTGCACACCACCTACCTTGACCTAGCCAAAGCCTTCGACACTATTCCTCACTCAGGCATAATAGATAAACTTTCCCAGCTAGGCATCAACCCGTATGTTACCAGATGGGTAGCTAAATGGCTCACTGATAGAACCCACTCAGTCAAAATAGAGGAAGCCACCGCTAGTAGTAGACCGGTAACAAGCAGTGTACTCCAAGGATCGGTCTTGGGGCCTCTACTGTTTGGGATATACTTTTCTGAGGTGCAAGCCAAAAACCAGTGGTCTGTGGCTGACCAAGTTTGTAGATGATTGTATGCTGGGCACTGTCTTAAATTCCCCTAGTGATGTGAAAATCCTCCAAGAGGGCCTTACCCAAAATAATGACTGGTGCCAGAAGCATGGCCTCAAACTGAATGCCAAGAAATGTATCATTATCCCTTTTGGGTAAAATCACATCTCCACAAAGTATGACATTAATAACAATGTACTAAGCATGCAATCAGTCATGAGGCACTTGGGCACCCAGGTTGATAGCAACTTGACTTCTGCCCACCACATTGCCGCCATTGTATGGAAGGTTTTCTACATGGCCCACCTCAAAAATAAGGGTATTTCATCCAGGAATAAGGAGGTCATAACATCCTTGTACTCCTCCCTTATCAGACCCATTATCAAGTACAATGCTCCATTCGGCATGTTCCTTGCCAAGCAGATGCAGCAGCTGGAGGGACCATAGAGGTTCCTTACCATGAAACTCCAGGATCTCAAACACCTATCCTAATCAGATAGGCTAAAAGCTCTGTCGCTCTACTCAGTTTCATACAGACTGCTCAGAGGTGACCTGTACCTGGCATACAAGGCCATCTCAGACCCAGCCTTGATGGAGTTGCTGCATAACCATAAGTCAAACTCCACTCATGCAACATGCATGCAAGGCCTTAACTTGGTCTGTGACATTAACAGAACTTGTTTGCAGGAATAGAGTTGTGTCCCAAAAACTCCCCCATCTGTGGAATAGACTACCTCAACATGTCAAGCAGAGTACCTCTCTAGCCATCTTTAAAAGGAGCCTAGATGACTGGATGGGAAACAGAAGATACACCACTGGGATCCCAGCTGTGTCCCTGCTGGACAGGAAAAACAGGAGCTGACTTTGAGGGAACATGGGTGTAATTCTTGGCTAGGCTTATAAGGGGGTCCAGGCCAATAGCCTGATATCATTCTATGAACCTATGAACCTATGAACTAAGACTCTGGCATCACTGAAAGTGAGAGCACCTAATGTGCACCTATCTTTAAGTATCATTTGTACCATACATAATTAACAAGGTTCATTAAAATTCCAGGTTTTGGAATCCATTTGCACACCTCCATGTAAGTCTTGAATTAAGGTACATTAACTAATAGTTTGGTGTAATAGGCATGTGCTCCATGCAAGTATCCAGTAGGTTTTGAAAAACAGTACCATGTGTAGCATGTGTCTATTATCTTTCAGTGATCTGATAACATGACATAAGTGCCACTTTTAAATATTGAGTCTGATACATTTACAGATTAGACCGTTGCTAACTGCATACTGAGTGGGACCTCATTGAGCATTTTTCTATTTTTTTTTTCATTTCAGCTATATTTTTCATGGGAGTTTTCAGATGGCTACTTTCAAGAAGCTGTAAGTTGTCTGGGTGCCTAATTGGAATGGGGAGGAGACCACACAGATACTGACCATCTACACTGGAGTGGAGCATTGGATGACAACGAGGCTAAGAAACTTTGTGATGACAGACATCTGGAACTGGATTACATGGAAGCATTGATGACATATGAGGATCTACCTGACTGGATTGCAGGTTCACCACCACTATGATTACCTGAATCAGAATGAGACAGAGGAGGTTTTTTGGAGGATCATCAAGGTGAAGAGACAGCCTGTGAATCCCTACAGTAAGTGTCACTATCCTACGTATACCTGAACATTCTTAGGGAATTTAGAGATATAACTGTGTCCAAAATATATGACAGATGTTTTTTTTATAATCATTAAGTAGCTGTTCAGACAATTATTTCATCAGGACTATTAAGCAGGCATGGTAACTGCTCTCCATATATGTATGGGTTCTATTCCTATGCTGTTAATTTAGTTAATAATGTTTATAATATACCTAATTCAGAACTTTGTAGATGTACATCTGTTGTCCAACATATAATGACATCACTTCATCCATCCATCGTACTTATGTATCACAGACACCTATAGCACCTATGCTGCTGAGGACTGTGCATTTCGTAGTTATCTGTTATAGTATGGCAGTATCACCTATTGCAGTATCACCTATTACAGCTGTATATGTCTGACTAGTAACTTGTACATAACTTACTTACTTCCTTATTCTTAATAAAGTGAACATACTTACTACAGTCCCATTTATTAAAGCCAAAAGGAATGCCTGTCTGACTGCTTAGACATATGTTTTCATTTACATGTTGATAGCTGTTTTTCTTTAGATTTTAATGGCAATTAGTGTTCTGAAATTTATATATTCATCCATTATCTTCAGGAATATGACTTAACACAAGTAGTACCTGTTGTGAAGCAGAAATGGGTGCTGTCTGTTAGCTTGCCCTGTAAAGAAACCATCCAACATACTTACAGTTTGGTGTGCTGTGAGTTCAACTCCACATATGGGGAAAAATACCACTAAATTGTTATCTTGGTTTATTTCATACATACTTGGATCTTCTCTACACAACTGCTTATTGATAGTACCATTTATTTTCTGCATGGTTATGAAAAACGCAGTCACTGAATTCCTATGACTATGGTTATAATCCATAATGGTCTGTTAACAGGATCCCTTTTAAGTGCAGGTTTAGTAAAGCTTGCTGCTGACTTATATGTCTGACAAAGTTTTGTGCAATATGTTGTTATTTTCAAAAGTGCTATCAAGTCTTGTTTTATCATTCATTATTAAATTCACTTCAACAGCCATCTCATCCCTTTCTTTCAAAGGAGTCACAGGGAGATACATTGATGTGTGCATTTAATTTGTGATGTGCACTTTGCCAAGGAATATCTTTAAATGTACTCCTCCCACATACCTTACTACATTCCTGATGTACAGCACCCTTATGTTTCTGTTAACAGAATCTCTGTGATACATGACACCATCTCATTTTCCCACTGTCTCAGGAATGTAGGTTTTCCATTGCCATTAATGGTTGTGACCATAGTGCTGACACAAATTCATTCTTGCTAAGCATTTACCTACATGCCCAGCTGGTGTTCCTTTTTTGAAATACTAAGCCATGATCCATATTGGTAGCCCAAGTCCCATCCGGGTGATGTCACCACACCAACCCCCGGATTCTCAAAAGCTTGCATGGAGTGCAAGATTGGTGCAGGAGCTCAAGCAGGCAATATGTCTGCCGTGTGATACAGGGACAGCCTGCAGGGGCATGCACGAGAGCTCCTGCACTAATCCTGCACGGATGAAGGCCTTGTATGCAAACCACCCTATTTGCAGGAGAAATCCATGCAAATGAGTTGATATTGTGATCCAGGAAGATTGCGACCGTCCATACAGGACAAGTGCAATCAGCAGAAATGTACTCAGTTAGTAACCGAGTACATTTCTGCAAAATCCAAAACGGAGCTATGACAGCTCCAAATAAAGGCTGCATATCATGTAGTATGCATGCCAATGGCCAAGCATAAGGCCATTGGCATTGCAAACAATTCAAAAAATTTAAAAATCAACTTTTACTTTTTTTTAGCCGATCTCGGCTGTTTAAGCATAGGGCAGTGGTGCGCAAACGGGATTGGGGGGGGGGATAAGAAACTAAACCTAAAATAAGCATTCTAACTAAAATCAGTATTCTGTCATGCAAGTCGGTGGCAGGCAGAAGACAACCTGGCCAGTGAGTAGTGGTTGCTAAGGGGGGAGGCTCAGTGTGAGACATGTAACTATGCATTAGCAGCAATCCTATGCAAATGAGGGGAAGGATAGTGAATTCCAGTTTTCCCCAGCATGTGAGTCAGGTCCCAACAGTGTAAGAGTAGGAATAGCTTGGTGCAAGCCTAGGAGGTAGATGACATCATAGGGGTGTGTGTTAGGCATACACTAAATGGACTGGAGCCCTGTAGCTTGGGATTGCTCCTAGCTTAGCACAGCTAAGCTAGGGGGTGTGTCTAAACCTGCCAAGCAGTCTTTACAAAGCCTAAGTGGGTGTGCGCGCCACACACTGGGTTTACAGGAGGAAAACAGAAGTTATACAGGAAATAGCAGCAATGTGCACATTTGAGCACTCTGTTTGCGTGGCGCACCCTTGGGCTTAAACAGGAAGGCAATGGGAAAGGAAAACAGCAGTAGGAAGGTAATCAAGGAGTACTAGCTTAGCTGGCAAGTGAAATGTATAAGAACCAGCCAATTACACAGGCAGCAGACCAGCCCAGCCCAGAACACTACTATAAACTATGCAAACACCTATCCCTCTAGTTTTTCCCACACTCTACACCACCGGTGTATACAAGCAGGGAAACTTTAACAAACAAACCTACAAAATGAGAAGGGCTGCAGCAGACAACATAGAACAACATGTGCAAGAGGCAGAGGGTGGTGAGAATGTGAATGCTGCCGACCAACCCACAGTGAGGAGACGAAGAAGAGTATACAGACCCAGGGTAACCTACCAAGGGCTACATGAGCTGGAGATAGTGGAACGCTATAGGGTGGACAGAAACTTCCTACAGCAAATTGATGAGCTTTGCCGGCCACACCTAACATACCAAACTGACCGAGGGGAACCCATCTCAGTGGATACCAAGGTATGTGTAGGCCTAGGAATATTAGCCACAGGTACCTCCCATAGCTCAACTGGGAATATCATGGGATCTCACAGGCATCAGCATCCAGAGTGTTCCACCATTTCCTGGATGCCATGTCAGCACATGCCAGTGAGCACGTATATTTCCTCAATACACGTGAGGTGTTGGCCAGCAATATGCATCTCTTCCACCAAATCGCAGAATACCCTGAGGTAGTGGGTGCTATAGACTGCATGTACATATGCATCAAAGCACCACTTGGTTATCAGGGTAGGGCCTACATCAACCGCAGGGGAATCACCTCCATCAACTGCCAGTTGTCTGTGATGATGCCCAGGGCATTATAATGAATGTGTGTGCTGGCTGCCCTGGAAACTATGATGATTCTCACATATGGCATCTGATGCAGATGTACCAGGGATTTGCCATTGGGGACATCCCCTATGGTCACCTAGTGGGGGATGCTGGTTACACACTGGAGCCGTGGCTGATGACACCCATCAGAAATGCACATACACCTGAACAAGAATGCCATAATGAGGCACATGCACAGACCAGCCATATAATAGAGCATGTGTTTGGGATACTCAGGTCATGGTTCCATTGTCTGGACACATCCCATGGAGCCTTGCTGTACTCACCAGTTACATGCACACAAATCATTATGGTATGTGCCATGCTACACAATATAATCCTGCAGACACCGCTGCAGAAGGAACAGCATGGGGTAGGGCCACACAGCCCACCACCAATGCCAAGGCCTGCACAGGCACAGAGTTACTCAGAGGAGGAACAGCCAAAGCCTGCCCCAGTAAGCAGATGGAGACATGCCCAGTATAACAAGGCTGCAGCAAAGAGACAAAGGCATAGCACATACACTGACACAGTAGGCACCCAGAGAATGACACCTCTCTCTGACTCACACATACAGTAAAAAGGATGCCAAACATGGCACTACCTGTGCTCAGCCATGTATAGGGAGTGTACTATGTGCATCCAACATAGGCAGCCCTCCAGCACCATCCGCAAGTGTGGCACACCCTCTAGGTCAGTCAGTCAACCTACCAATTGCCAAATTGGATAGATTGTGTCATTAGCTGTGTCTATGGTATGGATGTGAGCTCGCAGGGGAATTGGGTGGCTGAATGTGATGGCAACAGACAGTAAACACCCATAGTGGCACCATGCCATCTGTAAAACATATTGGACTCACCATAGTAGCCAGTACTACACAGGGTGACAAAACCCACTGCAGGACATCTGCTGAGCAACATGTGTGTCCATATGACGCACACATGCCAGTCAGGGCAGTTCACATTCTCAACAACAGTCCCAGCCAGCAGGACAGGTGTAAACAAACACAAACAGAGCCTGTGCTATGGCCCCTGAATGTTGGCTAAGGTTAACCTCCCCCAAAGGCCTACACAGACAGACTACAGCAGGTCAGGCAGTGGGATGTTAGTTCTGAAGGCTGGGAAGTCAGACACTAATATGTAGGGCAACCAAAGCTATGATCTGTAGTACACCGGTAGTCAGCATGATAGGTAAGAATACAGAATGAATTGGAGTACCTGACATACCAGTACAGTTATAGCGAATGTGTACAAGTGTCAGGTGTGCCACCCATCTGACGTAGTAATGTAATAACAGTCAGTTGTGCCCCCCAATCCTGTGTAGAAATGTTGAAATAGTCAGATGTGCCCCCCATCCTACATAATAATGTAATAACAGTCAGGTGTGCCCCCCAATCCTGTGTAGAATGTAGTAATAGTCAGGTTGCCCCCCCATCATACGTAGAAATGTAGTAACAGTCAGGTGTGCCTTGCCTACTCCTGTGTAGAAATGTAGAAACAGTCAGGTGTGCCCCCATATCTATGCAGAAAGGTAGTAACCGTCAAAGCCAAATGATCAGTGGATACCCTGCAGAGACGGCATGCTACCTGTCAGTGTACAACACAAAGGTCAGCACTGCAGCACAAACTACCTGGACTCGATCCACACATTTAATACAGTCGGCCATACTGGGCATGCTCACAAACTTAAAAACATGAAGGCCATGTCTGCAAACACCAGTGGACCAGAAATATCTGGCAGTTGCAGTTGTTAGTGCAGACACTTGTCAGTATGCACCACTCATGCCTTGCACAAACACTGGATAGGAATACAGACATATATGTCAGGACAACATACTATAATAAGCCAAAGGTAGACATACACAGATGTGTGGAAGATGGTGACTGTGACAAGGAGCCACCCAGGCCTGTCCCACCCAGCACACAGCCAAAGGGCCCCAAACACATGAGGTGCAGATGTCACTCACTGCAAATACTAGCCACCAGTATTTGTCAGCATTACAGACTATGTGGTGCACATGCCAGCTGTGCAACATGACTGCACAAGGATGTAGTCATCTAGCAGCTGTATACACATACCTGTGAAATATAATCCTGTGTGTGCCTCCATGTGGCGTGTCAACCCCTAGATGAATGGGTTACGGCCGATGTACACACACACACACTACACTCCCCATAGCCCTACTATGACAAGCCTGCTGAGGTTATCCAATGTGAAATACACCTTTGGGAGAATTGTAGCCAGTAATCTCCTTGGTGTGTCCCATAACTGCATACTGCTGTAGTGTGATAAACTAGTTAGGTAGGAGTTCTAACCCCAGACTTGACAACTGTTTGTGTGCTTCTCTGACTGTGTAGAGAGCAATGCTTTTTAGGGTACTCACACTCCCTACAATTCATATACTCAACTTTGGCAAGGCTGCTGATGTCACCCACCTAGAAATACACATCCAGGAAGATGCAGTCCAGTACTCTCTGTAGCGCATCCTATAACTGCATATTGCTGTAGTGTGATAAACAAGTTCGGTAGGTGCTCTGATCCCAGACATGGCAAGTGTGTGTCTGTCTGTATAGAAAGCAATGCTTATTATGGCACTCACATTCCTTACAATTCATTTACTCAACTTTGGCAAGGCTGCTGATGTCACCTACCTAGAAATGCACCTCTTTGAAGGATGTAGCCAAGTACCCTTCATAGCATGTCCTATAACTGTGTACTGCTATCGTGTGATAAACTAGTTAGGTAGGTGTTCTAATCCCACACAAGGCAAGTATGTGTGTGTGTCTGTCTTACATTGTCTGTGTAGAAAGCAATGCTTTTTAGGGCACTCACACTCCTTATAATTCAGGTACTCAACTTTGGCAAGGCTGCTGATGCCACCCTCCTAGAAATAAATGTCTGGGAAGTTGTCGCGCAGTGCTCTTCATAGCATGTCCTGTAACTGTGTACTGCTGTAGTGTGATAAAATAGGTAGATGTTCTAATCCCACACAAGGCAAGTGTGTGTGTCTGTCTGACTCTATCTGTATAAAAAGCAATGATTTTAGGGCACTCAAACTCCTTAGAATTCATGTACTCAACTTTGGCAAGGCTGCTGATTTCGCCCACCTAGAAATACACCTCTGGAAATGTTTTGGCCTAGTACTCTCCATAGCACATCCTGTAACTCTGTACTGCTGTAGGATGATAAACTACTTAGGTAGGTGTTCTAATCCCACACATGGCAAGTGTGTGTGTGTCTGTCTGGCTCTGTCTGTGTAGAAAGCAATGTTTTTTAGGGCACTCACACTCCGTATAATTTATGTACTCAACTTTGGGAAGGCTGCTGGTGTCACCCACCTGGAAATACACCTCTGGGAAGGTTGCAGACCAGTAATCTCCATAGCGCATGCCATAACTGCGTACTGCTGTAATGTGATTTAGAACTGTGGTAGGGTTCCATTGCAGTTCTGGATGTTTTGTGTGTGCTTTGATGTCTGTATACGGAGCGATGCATTATAAGCTAGTCACACTCAATACATTTGAAATGGCCTACTTTGGCAATCCTGCTGATGTCATACATTGTGAAATGCACCTTTGGGGAAGGAGCTCCCCAGTAATCCTCATGGTGCATCATATAATAGCCCCATGCTGTAGTGTGATATAGACCATTGTTAGGGGTTCTATACCCACACATGTTGGTTGTGGATGTTTTGTGTGTGTGTCACTTTCTGTGTAGGGAGCAGTGCATTTTAGGCTAGTCACACTCAGCACAATTTTAATGTCCTACTTTGGCAATCCTGCTGATGTCATCCAATGTGATATACACCTTTGGGGAAGGAATGCTCAAGTAATCTCCATGATGCATGCTATAACTGTAGAGTGCTGTAGTGTAATAAACTAGTTAGGTAGGAGTTCTACTCCCAGACATGACAGGTGCGTGTGTGTGTTTGTAATCCATATTCTATGTGAAGGTGGTTTTGAGTGCATGGCCAATGTGGAATGGGCTTTGCATTTTACTTAAATTGTGGCCCTACTATATATCACAATGTCCACCATACAGGGATAATGTATGTGAAATAGCTAAGAGGTTGGTGTGCAAAGCCATACCCATACATGTGACATCAAGGCCAGGCAATCAGAGTTAGCAACTTCGGTGTTACCCAGAGCACACTCGCAACCCATGTCTCATACATGCACACAGATGCCTAGGCAACAGCCAATATGTGGGTAGTACACTGCATCTTGGCCACTGATAGTAACTATGGGGTGATAGCAGTGGGCTTAAGAGGGCATGGCACCCTGTCCATCTGTCCAATATGTATGTACATGCAGACAGTGCACCTTCCCTATGTTCCCCAATGGACACCTGCAACACCTGTGGTGCCATCACATGTGACCCACAAAGGACATACCATGCCTGACAACATGCCCTGTATTGACAGATGCCACTGACACCAGGGAATACTGTTAGCATGCTATCAATGTAGGTGCAGGGTAAACCTGCCGCCCATTACCAGTTCCCACCGCAGGTGGGCAAGACTGGCACATCTGATGATAATCTGTGTTCAGAACATGGGCCAGACACCCCAAGTACAGTTCCACATGTCACTGTACATGCATGTGGGAGGTGTGCACATCCCAGACACCGTCCGTGTCATGGACAAAGGAACACATACATGGCAAGCTAGGCACAGTACTGGCCACACACAATAGTCACCCAGGTGACTGGATAGGGGATACAATACCCATCTGTGTGGGCAAATGCAGACACTACAGCCCTGAGACACAATGCAGACCATTGTCATGTGGCCTGATGCCAAGGAATACCCATCGCTCAGCCTTGTACAGCTGTCTGGCACAGTTGACCAACACACATCCATGCAGGCATGCACACATACATGTCAGTACTGGCACCCTGTATGCTTGTGTGTGTTGTATGGTACATATGTTCACATCCACATTCCCTACAACCCCCATGGGCATACTGAAGCATGCTGTCTGATGTCAGACACCTCCCCATACCCTTTGCCAATACAAACCCTGTATGACTCATGTGGTGCATGTGATACCTGCACAGTGATGTGTTGCGGCAATCCCACTACTGATGAGTTGTAATCCTGGCCCTGCCAATTGTGTCAATGTGTGTGCGTCCCTGTGAGAGTGTGGCTATGTTGATGCTGACACATGTTCATGTGGACAGGCACGTGTACGTCACCTACTGTATAGCTACCGTATCCTTGTTGCAGATGTCACACACCATCACATATATGTTCTTAGGGCTCCATAACAGGTAACCTATGTGGCACATCCAATAACTGCCTAGAACTGTTATAGCACTACATAGTTGACAGGGCTTTGATACCCTGGGTTGGTAGGCGTGTGACACAAGCATGGTTGCATTTTACTCTCCCATCCCTCCCAGACTTGCCTTTGCCTCTGTCTGCCTCTCCCACTCCCTCTCTGTTGGATGTGGAGACCTACACCTGCTTTGCTTAGGCAGCAGCATGTGTATATTAAATGATGCTCATGATCAGCTGATGGCCTCTGCACAAATTGCAGCCCTCCCCTAGCTGATTGCATGTGGAACAGCTGTGGTAACATTCCCATAGCCAGTTGCATAGAAACACACTCCAATATCTAGGAACATCATGTTGGTGTTGGCCCTTTTCATTCACTGTGAGCAGGAACTAGATCTGTTGTTTGGCAAAGAGCATCTCAGATGGATTGGGGATTTACCTCTAACAACATACACTATGGAAACAGGGAAACACACAGGAGGGGGATGTGCCTGACCTGACTACAGAATGTAAGTGCTGCTATCCTGCATTCAGAGTAATGTTGGTTTAACAGTGTGTGTGTGGGTATGGCTGTCCTACATGTCTCAATACCTGCCATGTCAGTACCATGTTTATGAGGAATCCTCATCTGCAGGGCCATTTGCAGACTGGGCAGTGTGTTGTGCCTGTGGTTTCATGTGTTACACATGGAGCATCTATCTGTGGACTGCAGAAGGTAGTGTGAGAATTGCAGACTGTAGATGGTGAAAGTCGTGACAATTACTGACTTCATATCCCTCATAGGACATATGTTGTAACAAACCCCATTACAACAGTAAATATATGAGGTTATCACAGCAACATGTCAATATTGGCCCTGTGTATGTGCTTCCAGCCACAAGTCTGTCAACCTTTGTACATACATCGTGCATGAAGTGGTGCATATGTGCTATACACCATAATTAGTGTCATCGTATCTGATAACAAGCCAGTGAGATATCAGACTGCTGCACATGTTATGTACAGTAGGGATTATATTTCATGACATAATCTGGACATTCTGTGGATGTTTGTATAGTACTGAGGTCTGTGTACTTATGGTGAATGTCAACAGTGTGGGTATTGTAAATATATACTTTAGCCTGTTTACAGACTGTGATAGATGACATTGTTCTAGTTCCCGACCTGCCTGATGTTACATGCTGCTCCACTGTATGGCACTGTATTGGCATACATGTTTGTAGGGCCATACACACACATGTCCCATACCACAGACAGCCATCAGACCAAACTGTGTAGCAGCCCAGTATATGTAGGGTTAGTCTGTGAGTGGCACATATGAGGATGGTGTTGAACAGATAGTCCATATACTGTAATATTATGCTAGCTTAACATATGTGGCTGTGGCTGTGTTCACACTGGTTGTGGTTATGCACTTTCACACAGGTGTATCTTACCCTGTGCTGTGACATGCCTGTAGATCCTGCTATATATGCAGGTACATGTGCATTTTCCCATGGAAGATGTAGGCCAGTGTTGAGTCAATCTTCCTGTAGCCTGCACAGTGCATTGTTACATGCCTAGCAGCTTAGTGTACATACCCAGTGAGATGTCATGTGCAGATACTTGCCAGATGTACTGCTGCCAGGCCTCCCTTAACAGTCATGTATGTCAGACAGAGAAGTGGGATGCTGTACAGATGTATGTCAATATCTAGTGGGTAGTATGTGGCCATCGCTCCCCTGTACCAGTGGTAATTATGTGTCAGGCCAGACAGGGATGTGTGAATGCATAACCTATGGTGGAAAATGTATACTAGTCATTATGTGTTATACCCATCTACATGGCTGTCTACATCCATATTGTCAGGCATGGTGGACATGTTTTGCACTAAGGGGTTATGTGTATACCTCTGGACTGTACAGAGTGTGTCAGAATGTCCACATATATTGGCCAATATCTGTGCTGCAGTCCACAGGGGCATTACTTGCTAGCAGTGGTACTATACTATGATGTCCTTAGGATGTCTGTCAGTAGCCAATGGCACACATGTTATAAGCAGATGTGACCTCCCACACACACCATGTCTGTGAAGACAATCCCAATGACAGTGGCAATAGTCTACTAATATACTTGCTATACATACCTGACATCTCCTTGCACTATGACTTTGGGACTATAGAGGCTGGGGTAGGGCTACACTCCATGTCCAGGACATATGGTGGAAATATATGTACATATAATTATCCAGATAGCCGTGTATATATGATTAGACATGTGTAGTGCTTCAAATTACCACTGTTATGGCAACCACCTACTATAAATCCCTTCATCATATGGGTGTGGTCCCTTTACATTTCCTGTGTGATGGACATCCTTCCTGTGTGTGGGCATCAGTGTTACAGACATCAGGTAGCGATACCTCTTACAGGAGAACCAGCACACTCAGGGCAGCCACATATTTGTAGGAGGTTCAGTAACTACAGACAGAGTGTGAGTAGAGTTGTGTTATGCTTTGTATATTACTGGTGTTACAGGGTGTGTGTGTGTATACATACTAGTTTACCTTGGAATGCAGTCTGTCTGCATAGCTCACAACTGTGGGCCTATCCTCTTGCTGGCCAGCGGTATGCCTCTCATGTTTTGTCTGTCCAACACACATGTTCTGTGTCAGATATTTCACTGGTGGTGTGTGTGTTGAGTGCTATCAGTAGATGGCTACAGCCATTTCTGTTTCTAACCTCAATACCCT
This sequence comes from Protopterus annectens, assembly GCF_019279795.1. Taxonomy (NCBI): domain Eukaryota; kingdom Metazoa; phylum Chordata; order Ceratodontiformes; family Protopteridae; genus Protopterus; species Protopterus annectens. The sequence goes on along the minus strand of NC_056731.1, from coordinate 1,464,449,916 downwards.
GCATAAGAGTATGTTGCAGACTATCTTCTAACACCAGCAACTTGCTTAGTGTATGGCAACAGTTTTCCACATATGTGCCTGTGTTCCAGCCTCTGTCCTCCACCTACAAACCAAGCTTTGCACATATGACATGCTATCAGGGGTTGTTCTGTAGTGGGCTGTAAGTATATTACACTGCCATTGCTGCCATCAGTCCACTGCTGTTGGATCCCCCACACATACGATGGGGCTGGGACCACATATGTGTGGGCATCACCTACACAATGCATGTGTCCCCTTATGCACTGCAAAGGCCAGTGTATGTAACAGTGGTATATGGCCCTGTATAATGAGTCTAGGGGGGGAAGCATCATAAATGACCTAGGCTGATACAAAATGTGTGGGTATGAGGGGTGAGCTACCTTAAGGTATCTGGATGTGCAGTACCGTATACTTCACCTATATGTACATTACTTATATAAATTTTGTTAATGCAAGCCTACTGCCTCCTGCCATACAGACTGTTCTGTTTGTCAGTGTGCTTGTGATGGTGTCAGTTATGCCTTGTTATCTAACAGTTACAACCCGTTGGGTCACATGACATCTTTACCACATAGTGATTTTGTACAGGGTGTAGATAGAGGCTGCTGAAATATACATCTGCATTACATACTGTTGATTGTTTGGTATCCTGTGGCCCAGTCTGTCTTCACTGTTGTACAACTTGAAGTGCTTGGCCTGGACAGCAACAGTTGTGAACGTTTCCAGGCTACTGTACTAGTATAACTGTTTCACTGTTGCATTACTCTGTTTATGTGAATGTCAGTGTCTGAACAACTATATGCCATGGCATATAGAACTGTAAGAGTACACAATTAAAGGTTTTCCATTTCTGCAAACCTGTGTGTGGTGTTTTTCTTATGACCTCTCTGTGGGTTTATGTTGCAGGCAGCGATTGTCATTTGTATGGGTGGCCCATACTGTGTCCAGTTGTTCAGGTGTTAATTGTAGGCATGGTGGCTGTTCCATATTGTGTGCACCTTCTACATATGTATCTTACTGTACATATATCTGAGTGTGTATGTGTAGTCACATGTATATCTATATATATATATATATATATATATATATATATATATATATATATATATATATATATATATATATATATATATATATATATATATATATATATATATATATATATACATATATATATATACATATATATATATCCGTATCTGCATATCTGTGTCTGCGTATCTGTATCCTGGGGATGTTGCTGGCTTACACATTTTACATTTCCTATGGGAGGCAAACTGTACTGCATGATATGTTACCAATACCAGCCTGACATCATACAGGTGGGATGTATGACTGTTAAGATCTTGTGCCCATGTCGTGTCAGGTCCTGGTTATGGGATCTGCAACAATTGGTAATGTATTGCAGGGCAGAAGCATTTGGCTGTGGGAGGGTGCCTATTCGTAAAAGACGTACAGTGTTTGGGGCCTCTCAACCCCATTAACGTTGCATGTGGACATCTGTGTTTTTGTTAATCTGCCAATGCTATCAACAGATGTATGGCCATATATACCTATATATATATAGATATATATATATATATATATATATATATACTTACATATATATACCTATGTCCGTATATACCTACATAGATATATATCTGAGTACACATATGTAACATGCTATGTATATGTAGACATATATAAGTGTCGATGTAAGCATTTGCATGTATATATGTTCATATATAATAATATATATGTATATATTGTAAGAAATATATATATAAATATCTACATATATATAGATATGTTGTATCTGTTTAGATATTAATATAATTGCGCACACATACTTCTAGATGTTGGTATGCATTCTCTGTACTGTTGCATGACTGAACTGGATGATATGTTTCCGAAAACATTGGATTTATGTATATCTGGCATGGCGTAGTGGTAAATCACTTTGTCTATGGTGTGCAGGGTCCTGGATTTGAGCCTTGCTGGAGTTGTTTATTTTGTTGCTGGGCAGAACATGGCCCATTGGATACAGAGACATTAAGGCACTTTAAAGCAGTTGGAAGCAGGTTTACACGGGTTTGCACGGAGGTAAGCACTGCTAACGTCTTGTTACAGTTTCTTATACTCAGCTTCTAAATTGCTCAGCCTGTGTAGGCAGTGACTACCCCCGTGCCAACAGGCTTAAAACCACTTACTGCTGCTTAAAAGTGGTTACTCCTGCTTACCCCCACGCTAATTTCTTTAAAAGAAAAGAAAAAGGGGTTGATAGGAAAGTGGTGAAAAAAGGGGCACAAAGAGGAAAAGACAGTAGGGGAAAATAGCCTGGGATGTGCAGGAAGGGTATAGGGAAAGTCCATAGCTGCCCATTTCTTATATAGCAACAGCTGTGCATATACACTAAATTTGGAGGTAGATTTGGTCACTCAAACCCCTGGGTGGTGGTGAGGACAACAATAATAAGTTGTGATGCCAATTAGACTGGATTACACGTGTCCAGTGGACATGTGTGTGAAATAGACAGCTATGTATGGGGTGAGATTTTTTTTTTTGTGGGAAAAGATTGACCTTTTTTCTTTTTCAGGTGAGAGTGGGCTGTTGGGAGGGGTAGTAGGTATATTTGGGGAGGTAGGTTGGGTAGGTTAACAGACAAGACAAACAAGATGCATACAGGGGTGGTATATGACACATGTGGGGGGTAAACACCTTGGATGGGGAGAGGTGTTGGAAAGTCGCAAGCCCATGAGCCCCAAATGGAAACATTGGAACTGAAGTCCCCACCCATGGGCAGTCATCACTGCACCTTCATGGCCCCAAAGTTGGCTGTGCTGGGTAGGAGAGGCAGGCTCACCTTCTAATTGCACCACATGGCCCTCAAGCTGGCATAGCTGGTCTCAAAACACCCTGTTGAGCTCCCTACGCACCAAGGCCTGATCCTGATGGTGGGTGACAGGTACCTTTCTGCACCCGCTCCCAGGGGGGCCATGCCCCATCCCCTGCATTGGTTCTACCTGAAGGTGGTGCAGGACCAAAGGACAAGGAGGTCTCAGGCTGGGTCCCAGATGTGCTGGTGCCCAGTGCCATGGCCAGCTGAGGTGGGACAGGTGGGTCCGCTGGGACCGGCTTTCCCATACGAGCTATGGTGTTGTATTTCTAAGAAATATATCAGTTAGTCATAGTCAACAGCATTCAGGATTAGTTATAACAGCATGCATGGGTATTCCCATTAACCCAAGACATCAGTTTACAACAGTTGCAGATCAAGCAGAACACATGCGTATATGGGACAACAGTGGCCATTACAACAGCATGCAGGTTTCATTGATGGCAACAGGCCACCGATATGGGTGTATTTTAACATGGTAGATGCATAGAACCAAATGTGAATATTTATAAACTAATAGGACATATGCCCCAGCAAAAGTCTGGATTGTACACATACCCATTGAGGTGTGTAATAAAGTTATTGTTGCACATATGGAGGGGGTGAGAGAGAGAGGTCAATTAACAACTATTATATCCCTGTAGTTTTCACAACTTTCTTAGTCACTGCAGTGATCTGTCCCTTACATGTATTATTACACTACCCAACGTCCTTACTTTGTACAATGGTATGTTTGTAGATTAGTATATGCGTGGACTGTGTCTTACGTATAGTCTACACCTCTTACCTGATATATCTGTTGAGAAATTCTTTGTTAACACTACCTGACAATTTCTACACATACCCCCAGATTCCATGCTTGTAGACAAGTATATATGCTTGACCTGTGTTGTACCTACAGTCTACTCCTCTTACCTGTTATAGCTGTGGAGAAAAACTTTGTTAACACTACCTGACAAATACTACACATACGCCAAGATTCCATGTTGATGTTATACACATACCTAGCAATCCATTATTGCACACACTCTGGTCAATGCTTGACAGGATGCAGGTGGTAATGTGACATATTTTGGAATTGCTGTTATACACTTTGGGTGAAATGCTACAATGACAGGTTTGTTTCCATATACATTCTCTTTTTATGTTTAGGTCTGACTATCCATTATATGTCAGTATACGCTGCCTACATTTCTTGGATCATCACACTGATTGTCAGGGGTACAGGTTACCAGGCAGTTGATTTGGGCCATTTATCTGGACATGCTGGACAGATCAGAACAGTTGAGGGGTATGACTATGCATACAGCTTACTACCTGATCATTCTGCCAAAGTCTGTACAGTTGTTGGGTCTAATTATGCATACAGCATTCTATCTGAACATTCTCGCAAAATCTGTACAGTTGTGGGGTATGATTATACATACAACTTACTACCACTCCTGGGATTTGAACCCCTGCTGTGTGTGATAAAATTATTACAGTTGACATCAAGGTACACTGTGCTATCAGGGGAATTGGTGTAAAACATTCCAGTGGTTTCTAAGTCTCCCTCAGTTTTTCTACATGACTGACCTCTTGGGACTTCCAACATTGTTATACTGACCTTCCTACACATTTTACCTGCATTCAGCAGTGTGGGTGACACTACTTAATACAACAGTACTATTTATAGAATGCAACACTACAACAACATATAAGCAGGATGTCCACAAGCACTCCAGAGGTTATACTTTTACTCACAAGATATTACACCTTTATTTCCACGCAATCTATATTGTCTGGTCTATTCAGTATATCCCATGCACAATACATTTTTATACTGGTAAAACACTTTCCAAAACTGTTATATTTATTTGTCATGACAGTACATGCAGGAATATTACTAACCTGCCTCGCGACACAGCCTTTGCAGCCTTGCAGCATGGGCTTGCTGGTTCACAACCCGCTCATCTGCAGCTGTCAGAGAAATACAGTGACATTTAGCCTTTACCCATCCATAGTATACACAAGCTAGGCAATAATTATCTATGTAGTAGAATGGGTACTTAGTGCTGGGGCATCGGCCATCTGCCTTGCTTCTTGGATCCACTGGTCCAAGAGAACACCCCTCCGCTGCTTCAGGTCAGCATGGTGATGCCTGACCTGGTCACCAGTCCGGGGGATACCAGTGGCACTGGTAAGGTCACGGGTGAGACTGTCTCAGACCTCCACTTTATACTGAGAGCCCTGGTACTGGCCCTGCAGTAGTCTCACTTCATGGTGTTTTACCAAGAGCCATACCATGAATCTGGACTCCTGGGTGCCCCAGCGCTGCGCTCTAAATTGAGTGCCTTCCCCAACTCCAGCCATTCTGCCTACAGTAGGGAGCTGCAACCAGTTATGGGAATTATTGGCACCTGTGGAGTTTAAATACACCCAATTTCCCACACTTTCCTGTGATTGGATGGTTTTGAAAAGGCTAAGCTATGCGCACACCTGCTTACCTAATGTTGGCATTACTTAAAGGGGCATACCACTGGACAGATTGAGTTAGCCAGCCTGCACATTGCTTAACCTAACTAAGCTGAGCTGTGCAATGCTTAGCATTGCTTAATATGTACTTTGCATTATAATTTCCTTTTGGCATTGCTGTATTATTTGTTACATGTTATATATGTGTCTGGTATCCGTGATTCATGTATACATACACTGTATGGGGTCCTGGGGACTTCCACACTTTATTACTATAAGACCTCACATCTGGCCTTACTGCAGTACTCCATTTCACATATTTATGTTATGTAGCAGGTTATACAACATCACACTGTACATAGATTCCTTTCACATGTTCAGTTTGATTTTCCTATGATGAGGATTTGATTGTTGAAACCTCAATGTTATGTACTGCTATGATGGCTTACTGGTTAACTACTTTGACTGTAGTGTACTGGGGTTTGAGCCTTACAGAGGCTGTTTATTTTGTTGCTGGGCAGAACATGGGTCATTTGATACAGTGGTTAAGGCACTTTAAAGCAGTTGTAAGCGGGTTTGCGCGGAGCTCAGCAGAACTTACTTCCGGTTATAGTTTCTTACACTCACTTAGCTTCTACTTTGCTTAATCTGTGTAGGCAATGCTTACCCCCACACAAATGCACTTAAACATGCTTACTAGTACTTATATATGCTTAATACTGCTTATTTGTGCTTAAACCTGCTTACTAGTGCCTGATTCATTATGACACTAACACTTCATATGTGCATTTAATGCAGTACTCCAGTTCACATTTAAATGTTATATCATAGGTTATACAGCAAAAAAATGTTAATATACAGATTTTACATGAAAATAGGAATGTGCTGCAGTGGGACTCGAACCAGGAATGCCATCAGGCCAGTGCTCTGCCCACTACACTATTTCTATTCTCCTTCATTTGCATATATCTTCCTTGTTATCCTCTTCAGCCATTTAAGCTACATTAACCATAGCTAAGCGATGGGCACACCTGCACACCTACGGTTAGCTTTAATCAGGTTTTTAAATAAAATAAAAGGGCTTCTTATTTTAATTTATATGTCCTGTTGCTGCTGTACACATAGGGGACTGTTGGTGGGAGTATGTGGACACCTATGAGTGATCTTGCTCATTTTTTCACAGCTTCTGCTGTTCTCCATTGCAGGGGCATGTTTATTCTGAGACCTCTGCCCTCAGACATGCCCCCTGCACTCGTACACACTCTGTATAAGCCTAGGAGCTCGGGCAGCGTGCCTTCATTATTATACATGGCATGCTGCCATCCTGCTCCTACACGGGCACTTCCATGCAGGACTAAGTTAGTCCTGCACGGCAGATTAGTGAATCCAGGGGCAAGTCTTTTCACTGCACTCACAACACACACTCTTAGTCAAGATGCATTAGTTAGACAGCTAGGTATCAAAGTTAGAGTCTGGATGTGTGTTAGAGATGCAGAGATAAATCTCATATCCTCCAGTCTGTGATCAAAGATGTAATATTGCAAAAGATTACGTGCTGTTCTTCAGAAGTAAGTTTTCTGTAACCTAATCTGAGCAACATATATCATTGTTAGTTGAGGAAAATATCATTCATAGTTGCTCTTTTCCTTTTTCAAGTGAGGAAGACCAGATATGGATTTGAGCCCTGTGCATAGAGCATATACACATCCTTGAGAAGCAGGACAGGGAGAGAGGTGTGTTGATTAATTTTTCTGTTTAGATAATGAAATGCATCTGATCTTTGTTGCATGCCTGTATTTTTACAATACCATGCATATTGCTTAGAACACATGAGTACACATCGTGTATCAGTAAGGTAAGTGCAATAATCATGGGTGTATGTTCAGCCATCAGATTGACTAAACATCAAATGGCTGAACATATAACTGAATTTAGTGAATGCCCATTCAATGAATGTTCACTACACTGAACCTGTGAGGCAGAGAAAGTAAGTTGCTGTCCAGAACTTCCCCGTCTCACACATGGCAGTGTTTCAAACCCACCCAGGTGGGTGGGGGCTTCACCCTCTACACCACCACACCCCTTTTACTATATATATATATATATATATATATATATATATATATATATATATATATATATATACACACCAAGTCCAAGACTGCACTACCTTTTCTCCACTGTAGTGCAGTCCAAGACTGCACTACAGTGGAGAAAAGGTATTTGAACACTGGCATGTGTGAGATGGGGAAGTGTTGGACAACTAAATACTTTCCCCATCTAACAGGTTCTATGAATTGAACACTCGCTGAATGGACATTCACTGATTAGTGATTGACATTCAGCCATTTGATGTTTAGTCCATTTGATGACTGAACATAGACCCAATAATCACACTATACCTGTGCTTAACAGACTGATTCAAATCCATATATGTGGAAATATCATTTAACATCAAGCCATGTTTTCTGCAAATAGTGTTTGAAATTTAGGCCACAGAATAATTGACAATCAGGTTTGTGTATCTGTCGCACATATTTTAAGGTTGATAATTTACATACAAGTTTGTAGTGCTTTGACTGCTGCTTATAATGTATGGATTAGCACACTTATATGTGTCCCTACTGAATGGTGCACTGCAACAGTCATCCATCTCCATAAAGGGGGAGTGACTACAGATCCTGGGAATTATTGTCACATTATCCTGATGATTCTGATATGTAAAGCTATGAAGCACATCATCATGGACCTAATTAACAAGGATATCATCATGGACCTAATTAACAAGGATATAGGGAATATCCAAACTCTAGATCGCATGCAATTTGGTTTTCTGAAAGGTAGATCATGTCTGCTCAACCTGGTTGACTTCTTTGAGTCAGTCACCAGAGCTGTGGATGAGGGCAAGGCAGTTCATACAGCCTACCTCGATCTGGCCAAGGCATTTGATACCATTCCCCACTCAGGAATTATTAATAAACTCATCAAACTAGGCACCAACCCCTTTATCACTAGGTGGGTTGTATTGGCTCACAGAAAGAACCCACAGTGTGAAAGTAGTGGACTCCAAGTCAGACTGCCGACCAGTCATGAGTGGAGTATCACAGGGATCAGTCCTGGGTCCTCTCCTGTTTGGCATCTACTTCTCAGAAGTCCAGGCCAACACGGAAGGACTCTGGCTGACCAAGTTCACAGATGACTGCAAGCTGGGAACCATTATTAACTCCCCTAGTGAGGTAGACATCCTACAGAAAGGCCTCACTGAGACCAGTGACTGGTGTCAAAACCATGGCCTTAAGCTTAATACCAAAAAATGTGTCATCTTCCCCTGTGGGAAAAACTCAGTTCCCACTAATTACCACATTGATGGGAGCCCACTGAACACTGAAGGCATTATAAGAGATCTGGGGACACAGGTTGACAGCAACCTCTCCTTCAACCACCGCATTGCCATTGTGGTCAGAAACTCGTTCTATGTGTCACATCTCATTATCAAGGGTTTTGCATCCAGGAAGAAAAATGTCATCATCTCTCTCTCTACTCTTCTCTCATTAGGCCAGTGATAGTATATAATGCCCCATTTGGCATGCACCTCACTAGATGCATGCAACCACTGAAAAGGCCACAAAAGTACCTCATGAAGAGGATTCTAGGCTGTAAACACATGTCCTACATAGACAGACTCAAAAAACTCGAGCTATTCTCTGTTTCATATCGTCTTCTAAGAGGTGATCCCTGCTTGACTTACAAAGCCTTGTCTGACCTAGCTCTGTTAGAAATGCCACATCTAAAGAAATCTCAATCCCTCCACACCACATACTCCAAAGACCTCAACCTCTTTATCACAATCAACAGAACATGCTGGAGGGACAGGTGCATAACCCAGGGACTGCCCATGCATTGGAATAGACTTCCCATACATGTCAAGCAGAGCACCTCACTGGCCCTCTTCAAGAGAACTCTTGATGTGTGGATGGGAAATAGAAAGTTCACCCCAGTAATCACTCCAGTGACTCTACTTAATAGAGGCACCAAGAACTAACGTCAGGGGGCATGATGCCAGGGTACTTCTATGGGCTAGGCTTGTAAAGGCTCCAGGGCCATTAACCTAGTACACACCTATGAACCTATGAACCTATGGATTGATCTGTTTTGTACTCCTTGCCTATTCATGGACTGAGTGTCTGTTGTGTCAGTGTTCACACTGCAATTTTCAGACTGTGTGGCATGCTCTTCAGTTGAACATTGTTTTTTGCATCTGCTTATAACACCTTGGATGTCTGTTACAATATTTTTATATCCAGTGTTTGTGTATACTTGTGCAGATAGATTTCATAATCGGAAAGCATCAATCATCAGGATGTTTGCATTTTGCAGGCTACTGATTGCTAGTTATTGTAATTATGTCATGCATACAGTCATACATATATCACACTGTTTGTACAACATGTGTTAGATTCTCATGTGTCACAGGCTGTGATGACTGAACATTACAAGTTTTTCTTATTGTTGTATTCATTGTGCCATTGTCAGTTCAACCATGTACCATGATGCCTGGTCAGATGTTTGCAATATGGCTTGCCTAGTTCCCACAATATTGTCATGTAAAAAGTGTCTTCATTTAACAATGTCACATGGTGGAGGTTCATATGATTCATTACATGCTGAGATCATAATTTCCATTCACACACAGACATATCTGTTCAGAGAAGACATGCTAGGGAAAAAGGAAAGAGAATAATGATATGCTGACAAACAGATGAACAGTTTAGTGAGGCAGACAACATTATTAAACAGTGCAGGTCCCAATAATAACATCTTGATGTGTACAAGCTTTTATTTTGTCAAATTTCATTTATGTTGATGTGTCACGAGGCAGTGTTGCTTATGATTCCATTCAAATGCCAGGAAATGTTACATGTGCATGCTTTGTGTATGCATACTATGCTTCATGCTGACCGATATTCAAATGTCCAGTTGATGTCATGATTCCCACTGGTAAGCTGTTGCATAGCCTTAACTGAACTGCTCACATTGGTGATGGATATATTCTCCCTAAAATGTTCTGTTATTTGATATGTCGAGAACTATAGATAAAGTGCCGTACGGAAGGTGCTGTGTGCATTGGGAACCATTCACTCGTAGCAATTGTATTGATAATATTCATTTACAACATTTTAAATTGAATTGTGTTTTAAACAGCAATTTTAATATATGTTACTACACCTCAGTATAATATTTGCATTTGGAGAATTCATGAATGGATTAAATGTTAATTAAATATGTTAGATTGCATATGTGCACATCAGTTTCATGTTAAGATCAGCTATGATGTTCATAGGAATGTGTGGCATGATAGACATTTGTTTTTCATTTATGTTTTACATTTCATCTTGACAGAACTTGGGGCCCATGGATGATCACTAATCAGATGGAGATGACGAGTACATGCCAGGCCACTGCTGCATTCCAGTGATGATGATGGTGATGATGATGACAAGGAAGCTGGACGATGACATGTTCATGGTATCATGTCTGCTGCACACAAACAGAGACGATGCCGGGAATGAAGCAGAGAAAATTATTGGGAATATATCCAGGGGCTTATGACCCAATGTGTTTTGAACACAGATAAGGGACATGATGAGGACCTTCTTCCAGGATATAGCATAGGCTATGTGTGACTTGTTCAGGTAGATATTCTGTGAGGTTATCCTTGAGGCTTAGCCCTATCAGAGTAGTCCATCAGGTCCATAAGTATTGTCAGTGTGCTCTGTATTGTGTTATGCTGTTAACATGCTGATTGCATGTAACTAGCTGCACTGTATATGCACTATTAGGCATGCAGACCATGTAGCTGCCATGCTTATGTGTTATCATCATGTGACATTTAATTATGTTTCAATGTGTGTATGACACACAGTAAGACACTGCACTTTCATCCTACATTTAGCTGTCCATGCATTGTGGCAGTTAATTCGCAGCTACTACTGCAACAATAAGCTTGCAGACATGTGTTATACTGAGGGAAACTGGCAGACAACAGATGCTGTACATAGTCCAACACTACACTGTGGTATGTTTCATATTTGTGTATTGCCGTATCATGTATGTGTGACAGAAGGACATGTCTTTTCCCATTTTTTTTGGATGACAGTTGTCATGCTGTCCTACTGGCATGATGTGGTGTTGTTTGCCATGTGCTTGCAATGCTGATACCATGTGATGTCAGAGATAGGTATGTCATACCACCTATGCGCAGTCCTCCTTTTATGACTGGATGTAATGTAGCATTATTGTATAGACTATGGTAAGGATAATTTATTCTGTAACAGTACATTATGCCATGTTTGCTGTATGTTGCATTTCCACATCCATTACTTATTCATATAGGTTCACATCTTACACCAACAGTTCTGCACAGGAACTGATGATTGTACATGTCTATGCACGTTGTCAGATCCATACTCATATAGAGTTGGACCTTTTATGTGTGAGCATTCACTGACTTATTGTTGATGTGCTGTAATGATGGTCACAAGAATATCCTCTGCTCAATAATGAGCAGGGTGCATGACATACACCTGTGTTTTTTTATTCAACATTGTCATTACAGAATATGTGTATGTGATTAAAAATGTTAGCTTATTTACCTATGCCTGTTAATGGTACATGATTGCACATTAGTGTGACTTATACATGCCCACTTCTGTGGACATCAGCAATCTGTCTGTTCATGTAACATACATTTGCCATTTGCTTAAATGTATTTTGGTTTGGCTTCAACTGCATCCTGTGTGCTGTACACATACATTTGCAATGTGTAAACTTATCTTGTTGTCCTGCTTTTCCCTGATGTGGGCCTAGGTTGTCCACCTTATGCCCACCTTCATATTTACATATTATATTTTGCAAATATGTTTGCCTTTGTTGCAATTATTGATCATTGTCATGTGTTACACTGTTGACATGATGAACATGCACCAACTGTATGGCCATTTTACAGATGCAGGACATCTGCACACAAGTTGCAGGCTACTATACATCTTTGTTCTTGTTACACTTATATGTTAATCAGTGTACTTTGTTGAAATTCATGTGCATAACATGATATATATTTTTAAAATGTAGCATCAGATTTTTACAAATATTCTTAAAGGTCATTGGTGTGTATATGTGTATTGCCATTGCTTTTAAGTACATTCTGTTAGGTCACTGATAGTCATATGTACACTCCTACACCTGTGTGTTGCCTTTGACATGGTATATGTGTGTGACATATATTTATTTATAGGTTCATAGGTTCATAGGTTCATAGGTTACATTAGGCCACCCTCCCAACCCTTTTATTTATTTATGTATTTATTTATTTATTTATTATTTGTTCGACTTGGAACAAATCCAATTTTTAGAGGAGGCCCGGGGAGAGGCACTCCAGACACATGCTTTTGTAAAATTGTAACAATATATGCATTCCATTAAATGTTTGTTTGGGTTGTGTAGACCTACTTGTTTATTTAGCAGCCATTTTACTGCTTCGCTGCAGTATTTCTGTTTGGTTCTTTGCCTGGTTGTTTACCTTTCACATGCCTGGTCAGAGGTTCATTTCTGTTCTCTGATGGAATTATCTAGCATTCTCAGATCTCTATGTACTCTTCAGTGATGTTGCTTGACTTATACTTGCACTGCTGACAGACCACTTGGATATGTGTTTCTTTATTCAATATATACTTTGATCCATATTTATTGCTTTCTAACACACATCTATCATTGGTCATACACATCCAGGTATGACTGCCACACAGTTTGCAACATATTGCAACTTGACGATGCATAGGTAGATGTGTTTTTTTCTGCATTTCACTATGACTGTTATGCATCCCCAGCCTGTTTACCAGCTTTCCATTGCCCAAATTATACAGTAAACTCTTTGTGTAACTTATTTGTCCTTACTGTATTTTTCAACCTTTGTCTGTCATATGTTCATATCTATTCTATGGGTGTACCTGCTATTTTTATACTACTGGAGTTAGGGTGGTATTCCATAGTTGTCCTTAAGATTATTGGATAGATTCTGTTTTAGATATGCATTTCAAACTGCCATGATGCTTGAATTGTTGTAACTTTGTTTATGTACATCACAGCTTGACAGCGATTTTTCATTAGTTATGGATTACTTGCAGATATTGTTCAGTGTGCTGTTATTACTGAGATACTTTTTTGTGTATCACTGTGATATATTTACATATTACATTGTTATCTGCAACTTCAGCTCTGATATTGGTGTAATCTGCTAGATTATGTAAACTTTATGGAATCTGGGCCATTGTTTTTGTTCATGTTTAATATATTTAAAACCTGGGATTTTACTTTGCAGATCTTGGGAACAGGAAACTGATTTACTTTTAGGTATCAAACAAAAGAGAAAATTAATTTACCTTTAGAAAACAAACAAAAATATTTAAGAAAATCATGTGTGAAACTTTCATATTATATGTTAGTGTTTTCTAATTATTGTATACTTCTTTAAATGCAGAGTGAGAGACCAATATTATTTAAATATAATTAATGCAAACATCTAACATTTCTCTTGTTTCTAAACATTTACTATTTTCAAAATGCTTACATTTTTTCTTGCCATAAAAATAATGCAAATTGTCAGCTTTATAAATAAGATGACAAATTTCTTTTCTGAATGAGTCTAATCTGCATTTAGCAAAACCTGATTTGTACAATCAGAATAACACAGCTCTCTCAAGAATATCGAAACAAGTATGGAAATAATTTAAAAAGGATTAAATCAATAACTCAGTTAATTGAGAAATTCTTGTCTCACATGCACCCTTGTTGCTTTTTACATGCCTCAGCACAAATGCTAATAGATAGCAAACAAGCTAATCCACATTCAATTGGATATGCTGCCTATTACTAATTGTTTAATTCCACAAGTCTGTTTATTGCTGCACATGGTTAGAACGTGTTTTTTTCTAGGAATACAATTGTCCTTGACTTTTCTGATGCTTGAGAGTAATCATGGCACTGTTCTCAGAGTTGAAATGTAACAGCTATTGAAGAGCCTTCACTTAACTATTTTAAATCCTGTGTCCTTTAATTTAAAAATAATTGACTTAATCTGCAATACATGTTTTTGTCAGTGGCATAAAATTACATTTCTCCCTCATTAATCATGACCATTTTTTGTCTGCTTGTAAAATATGAACATGCCTTGTACATGAACATGTACTTATTAATTTCTGGCTGTTTATATCACTTGATCAGTTGTTTCCTTTAGTATTTCTTCTGCTTGTGAATATGCAATCATGTTTTAACATGTCTAACTTTTATGCGTTTGCATTAGGCTGGTATGTATATTTGTATCTTCTATCTGTATTTGCCTCTGGACAGAATAGTGGTTGAAAACTGTCTTTGGTTCAGCAACCAAGGACACAGGCAACAAACTTAAATAAATAAAAATAAAAATAAACACTTTCCTTATTCCTTTTTTCTCCACTACCCTTTTCACATTTCTGTCACCTTCCCATACAGCACTGATATTTTTGTTTCCTTTTTTTTTGCTAATAATGTCATTTCAATCTCTCCTCTATTCCATTATATGGCTTCCACCTTTTCTTTTCTAATTTTGACTTGAACTGCCTTTTTACTATCTCTTCCAATTACTCTTTCATCTCCACAGTTTTCTCTCCAATAGTACTCATGCAATCTCGTTCCATTTTAATAACAAGACTGCCTTGTCATGATCCTATTCCCTAATCATTCCTGTTCATCACAAACACACTGTTTGATATATATTGTAACTATCTTAACTGCTGTATCACATTGCATTTACTTAGATTCCCTCTCCATCTATTGTATTCCTTAGATCAGCTCACCTTTCCAAAAACATTAGAGCTTAATCTGATACTCCTCTCTCCATGCTCTTTATCCCATACATTTTCTATCTTTCTACCTTATCTACTAACATCCTATTCAGTTTGCTGGCTAGTTTCTTTTACATGAAAATTGTCTTTCCAAATCCAATATTTCTCTCCATATGTCCATAAGTCTTAATCTACCTATAATTTCTCTTAGTACCTTTTAATACTTTATATAAAACTCTGCCTTACTATACAAACTGTCTTACTTGAGAATCAGAATTATACTGAAGCACCCCCCCACTACTATTGATCCCACTGGGAACATGCCATTACAGTGAAGGCAGCTCAGTTGAATGCAAATCAGTACAAACACTTTAGCCTAATGTACTTTTGCCAATAGTGTAATATTTTCTTGTATTCACTGTTGCACAAACTTAGACTATATATATATATATATATATATATATATATATATATATATATATATATATGATCAAATATATATATATTGACAAAAATAAACCTCACATACTAGCATACTAGCCCTTACTGAAACATGGCTACAACCCAGTGTATAAGACTAGAAATAATACTTCCAATCTTTGCAATAACCAGAAGAGACAGATATAAAAAATGGGGGAGGGATAGCACTTATATATCCCTCTACACTCAACATCACACCCTATACCATTAATATACCCATGTTTTCCAAAACTGAGGTACTAATCTCCTTTTTGAACCTCAATATATCAAAAATAATTTGCATAATAGTAGTATATATCCCACTAGGTAACAATATACCAGTGTTGTAAAATATTTTATCCTGGACATCCCAAACTATAAACCTTGAAACAATAATCTTAGGAGACATAAATATAGATTGGCAAGCCATAGCTTCCAACTCCCCCACAAATAGTATAAATTTGTATGTTTTTTCTCAGCTTATCAATGCTCTTGTTAGAGTGTGCTCAACAATATATTAAGGTTGAAAGTAACTTTGCTACAAATATGCAACATAAATAAGGTATAAGATAAAGCTTGCTTAAATGTAGAAATAGAGTTTAGCAATATGTGATTAGCATCCATACTAAATGACTGTGACTTGGAAAATAAGGAATCTGCTGAATGGACATCTTTCCTTACAGACTTAAAAACAGGATGTATGCATTTCATTGTCAGTGAGAGCAAAAATGTAAAATCTGTTTTTTGTTAAAGAATGGACAACAGGACATGTTTCTATCATATGACACTGTTGCAATATTTCCTTAAAAAAATATGCTTTCCTGCACTTATCAGCATTTGCACAAGAACAGATGTTCTTATACAATGATCCAAATAGAATACTAAAGACAAAAACAGGATGTTCACACTGTCAGAAAAGCTGGCCTCTTACAAATGCATCAAAAATGTGACAGGACATTGTTAAACAGGGAAGCTTGAACATAATATCATTAAGCCAGCATTTGTGTCAGCATCTGCAACAATCAGTATTGTTTCTACAGGATGAGCAATTCTCCAAAATAGAATACCAAAAGGAAATGTATATGTGTGTGCATGACTAAAATTGTATATGAAGATCTGTATTAATCCAGTTATGTTAGGGGTATTGGTAGGGACACATTTGTCCAGAAGTAAATGTTATAACATCCATGCTGATTGAGAATTAAAGTAGAACAATAACTAAAAGCTGCAATATTAGTACGTGTAGTTTGTTATAAAAAGCTATTTGTTACTGCTCTGAGTTGGGTGCTGCAAAGTATATTTTTTTATCAGTGTACATTCTGCAAGCTTCTGTGTGCAACAAGACTGTAAATGCAATTATAACCAGACTTTGATTTCAGCAGAAATCAGCCAGCAAGACTGAGTGTCTTAAGAAGACTTCAGAGCCATCACAGTAACAGCACCCTGGTTTAGAACCATAAAATAAATTTTTCAATGGCGACGCCAGTTGGTCAAGTTAAATCACCAAATACTGGGTCATACAGGAACTGATATGTTATGGGCAGTTGTAAAAGAAAAGGATTGGAACCCAAATTTAAAAAAGGTCTGCAAGCTGATTGTAGAAGATTGTTTAATCTGTCTGCAGGTGAATGCTAAAAGCAAAAGGCCTCAGTTACATCAAGTACAGCCAGCGGATGGGCCATGGTATGCAGTTCAAATAGATTATGCAGGTCCATTACCAACAACAAAGGGAGGTTACAGGTATCTACTAGTAGTAGTGGACGTCTTTTGAAAATGGGTAGAAGCAATTCCTACCAAAAACCATGATAGCAAAGGCAACAGCAGAAGCCTTATGGAAAAATATTTTCTGTCATTGGGGATGGCCACGGGTCATAGAGTCAGACAATGGCCCACAGATTATTAGTGATCTCATTAAACAAATGTGTAATTTGTTAGGCATATGACAAAGGTTTCATATACCATACCATCCACAATCTAATGGCATTGTAGAACGTATGAATCACATGTTAAGAGAACGTCTAAAAAAGGCATGATTGGAAAAGGGCAATACATGGGTACATCATTTGCCTGGTATTTTAATGGGTATTCGAGCAACACCAAACAGCAAAACAGATATTTCCCTGTATGAAATAATGACAGGCTGCAAAATGCCCATACAATTACCATTTGACCCAGATTTACCTAATGGTAAGCCCATGCTAGAAATCAGCAAACATCAGGAATGGCTAAAACTACTTACTTGTATATGTGACTACAATGCAAGGGAGCAAGTCTTCCATCTATGGAAAAAGGTGCCAGTATTACCAGCTGAAGAAAACCTTCCCTGTGGAATTAAAGTATTGGTAAAAACATTCCAAATGGAAGGACCACGGGCTAGCAATTGGCAAGGCCCTTTTGAAATAGTGAAACAAATTGGACCATTAGTGTATAAAATCAAAGGAAAAAAGAAAAACAGAACAATGTTGGTACATAAAGATCAACTAAGAATGATCAAAAATAGTGAGCAATGTAAATCTGTTTAAATGTATTCTCTTGTAGGTTTCCATAAGAGAAAACAATAATGAAATTGACATGGTTTAAAGTGCATCCTTTTGGAAATCCAGTTTTGGATGACCAAAGGCAAAATGATTCAGCAATGGACTTTCTATTTAAAGGATATTTTTTAATTAATAATAGCTATCATACTAACTATTATTGTATTGCTTAGTATTAAATTATACTTACAACCTGTTGAGCAAACTGTAAAGTTACATAAGAGAGAGTAAAGAAATGTGGAAAATGAACAAGATTGGTCACCATCTTGTATCACATTTTTGGCAAGATAATGTTGGTATGCAAAAAGCATGAATGTTTCTAATCGTTGAGCATGTAGTTTAATACCAAAAATAACAGAGGTAATGCCTCTAATACCTTTTCCACTAAATTCTCTTAGTAGTTGGAGGGGTATTAATAAATGAAACAGGAGATCAAGTCATAAATGTACAATTACGTAAAGCAAGAGTACAGTTATCTGCTATAGTGCAGGGGATCACATGTTTTCAACAAAATGGAACTGTTCCAGTGGGTAATAACAGTTGTATTCAAACAATTGAAATGATACATTTTCACAACTACATACCAGTATATGGAGTATTTTCTCATGGTTTTCCTGTTTTAATACCAATTAAAGGTCTGTTAATATTAAGTGACACAGCAGTATTTCAGTTTTCACAAAATGATAAAAATGAGTGTAAAACTAATATTACATGTTGGCAAAGTAAAACAGAAAAAAACTTTACAGTTGTACGTGATAAAACTCCTACTATGGGGCAAGTAAATGGCAGACTAGTAAATAGCAGTGTTGCTCTATCAGATGGGTTATATTACATCTGTGGTAAATATGCTTATAAATGGTTACCAAAGGGATGGGATGGCACCTGTTACATAGGATTAGTGGTACTAGTAATGCATCATGGAAAAGAGTTACCAAAAGGAAGCATTAGAAATGCAAAAAAGAAAAGGGATATATTACCTGTGATTGAAAGTCCAGAAAATCCAATAGACACCTTAGATACATCATGTATATATCATCACAATCTTGATTATATTACATTAAAAGATATGGATTTAGGAGATGATGTAATCTCTGGAGCAGGTATTTTTCCTTGGTAAGGGGCTGCAAAAGCCATCTGGGAGCTGAGAAAACTAAACTAGTTGAGGTATTGGCAAATGCCACTTTCAATGCAGTCCTTGATAATACTGTTGAAATGACAGCTATACGAACTATGTTTTTTCAAAATTGAATGGCATTAGATTACATATTAGCATCCCAAGGGGGCACATGTGCTTTAATAGGAGAACAATGGTGTACATTTATTCCAGACAAAACAGAATCTGTAAAAGCACATTTAGAAGTGATTGTAAAAGTGTCTCAACATACTAGAAAAAAACAGGAATGATGATTGGAGTGAATGGTTTAGTAATCTATTTACAGGATGGACAGGGAAAAAATCACTGTATTTTTAATTTCTTTTATTGTTATTGTAGTGCTTGGTTGCATATTATTTACATGTATTAAAGTCTGCTTAGCAAAAGCTAGTCAGGTTACTGTTGTTAATTGTCATGATGAAAAGGTATTATCAAATAATGCTGAATTTATTTCCCTGGTTTAAAATAAAAAAGAGGGTATTGTTAGAGTGTGCTCAACAATAAACTAAGGTTGAAAGTAACTTTGCTACATATATGCAACATAAATAAGGTATAAGATAAAGCTTGCTTAAATGTAGAAATAGAGTTTAGCAATATGTGATTAGCATCCATACTAAATGACTGTGACTTGGAAAATAAGGAATCTGCTGAATGGACATCTTTCCTTACATACTTAAAAACAGGATGTATGCATTTCATTGTCAGTGAGAGCAAAAATGTAAAATCTGTTTTTTTTAAAGAATGGACAACAGGACATGTTTCTATCATATGACACTGTTACAATGTGTTTCCTTAAAAACATGCTTTTCTGCACTTATTAGCATTTGCACAAGAACAGATGTTCTTATACAAAGATCCATATGGAATACTAAAGACAAAAACAGGATGTTCACACTGTCAGAAAAGTTGGCCTCTTATTAATTCAGCAAAAATATGACAGGACATGGTTAAACAGGGATGCTTAAAAATAATATCATTAAGTTAGCATTTGTGTCAGCATCTGCAACAATCAGTATTGTTTCTACAGGATGAGCAATTCTCCAAAATAGAATACCAAGAGGAAATGTATATGTGTGTGCATGACTAAAATTGTATATAAAGATCTGTATTAATCTAGTTATGTTAGGGCTATTGGTAGGGGCACATTTGTCCAGAAGTAAATGTTATAACATCCATGCTGATTGAGAAGTAAAGTAGAACAATAACTAAAAGCTGCAACATTAGTACGTGTAGTTTGTTATAAAAATCTATTTGTTACTGCTCTGAGTTGGGTGCTGCAAAGTATATTCTTTTATCAGTGTACATTCTGCAAGCTTCTGTGTACAACAAGACTATAAATACAACTATAACTAGACTTTGATTTCAGCAGAATCCAGCCAATAAGACTGAGTGTCTTAAGAAGATTTCAGAGCCATCACAGTAAGCATCACAGTAACAGCACCCTGGTTTAGAACCAAAAAATTATTTTTTCAGCTCCAACAACATACAGCAAATATCTTACCTGCCAATCCACCTTAGACTGGATTCTAGTAACCCACCCTGCTAACTACCCCTTTTCTGCTACACTGTCTAGCTCCCTGAGCGATCATCTGCCGGCTTACTTCCAACAACTAAGAGTACACACTATAAAATCAGTTAGGAACTCAATTAATTTTTGACAGCATAAATTCAACAATCTCCTACAGGAAATAGACTGGACACCCCTTAAACATCTACCCCTTAATGATGCCGTACTATACTTTAATAACACCTTACTTCACATACTTAATACACTAGCTCCCATTTGTTTGAAAAGAATTAATAAGAACCCAGCACCATGGCTCTCTAGGAATATAAACATATGAGGAAGCAAAGGGACCTATCCTGGTCAACCTGGAAAAAAACAAAATGAACAAAATCATGTTAATTTCAAAACACTATGTAACAAAGTGTCAAAACTAATCAGCAGAGATAAAAAGTCACATTATTCCCAGCTTCAACTCCAGCGTAAAATCAATCCCAGTAAATTTTGGCACTCCATATCTTTGCTACTTAACACTGGAAGAAATGTAGAGCACACCCTATCACCTGATACCACTCCATCACAAATATCCACAAAAAAAACACTTTATAAAATCAATTTCAGACCTACTAACACCCCTAATGCTGGACCCCCCCCACCCTTCAACCTATTCAGACACTCACCCCAAGCCATCAACTACTTCTAACCCTGTCATTATTAACCCGCAAACTCAACATAATGTCATACAAACCCCATTCACATTTCAGCCCGTACCAACTGACACCATTAAGAAATTGCTACAAAAACTAAAACCCTGCTCTACTTCAGCTGACAATCTCCCCCCATACTACCTCAAACTGGCTGCTAACTCAGTCACCTACCCAATCAGTATCCTTATAAATAGGTCTTTATCTGAATCAGAAGTACCTACCATATGGAAACAATCTCACATCACCCCATCCACAAATGAGGCAACTCTCTTGAGCCATTCAATTCCCATCCTATATCCATCTTGTCACCCATATCCAAACTTCTCGAGAGAAGTATCCATCAGCAAGTAATGCAATATCTATTGCAAAACAATCTTTTAACAAAAACCCAACATGGCTTCTGACCTAGCCACACCATGGATACAGCCCTTTTATATTTTACAGACACCATGAACAAGGATGGAGATGCAGTATGCTATACAGTCTCAGTATTCCTTGATCTCGCCAATGCCTTTGACACAGAGTCTCCTGGCTAAGAAATGCCCAACTCTTTCTTAATCCAAAGAAGACAAAACTAGTACTCTTGCATCCCAAAAACACCTCCCTTGTCACTGATCATTTCAACATCCTTGCATCTGACAACACTGCCATAGAAATAGTGCAGGAAACCAAACTTCTAGGTGTTATCATTGACAATAAACTTTCATTTGACCCCATATACAGTAAAATATAAAGAAAACTCATTAAAAACTGGGACTCTTATATAGAAACAAACATTTATTTACTACAACAACCAAAACTACCCTAGCAAAAAACATTTTCACTTCCCTCTCTTCTTTATGGTGCCTCTATCTTAACTAACTTATAAAATTCTACCCTAAGCAAGTTGGAACAGTGCTACAACAAAATTACAAAGTTTGCCAAAAACTCTAAATATCACACACACCACTGTAAATCACTCCTAGAAATAAACTGGCTTGAACTTCCCAACTAACTTGCCTTTATTCAGCTGTCCACCTTGCACAACCTTATTTTCAAGCCTACTGCCTGCATTTTACTAGCCAGTCTAGTCACACTTTACACACCAAATTGATCTCTACAATCAGAAGACAAAAATCTCTTAGCTATCTCAAAACCCATAAGAAAACCTTGTCACTCTCTGTATTCGTACTCTGTCTCTACACATTGGAATTCACTACCTCTGACTATCAGGTCTATACCAGGCCTATCCCATTTCAAAGCCTCTTTAAAAAAATCATCTAAAAAATACATGGCTCTGCTCCTGCATAAAGCCAGCCTAGTGCTCAGGTCTTCGTCTTCAGTCACATTTCAATCCCTCACAGACTGCAAGATTCTAAAGCTCGTCTTAACTCCTTCTCTGCTTCTATACCATATCCTTAAGCTACTGCTCAGGCTTTATTGCATCTATTCTTCTTAACTCTCTCTCACTATATGTCTGCATCACTAACTTTCTGGTTGCTATTTTCCTAACAAGCTAACATTCTATTTTTGCATGTACTACAACAGTCAATGTCACATATTGCACTACCTATGTACTTTTTTGACACTATCTGCACCATGTATGATGACAGTGATTATTATCATCTTTAATGTTTTAACTGTATAGAATTGTCTAGCTGTGTAGTAATATATTACAACATCTTGTAGCAGTTTGTTCTTTTATTTTATTTTTTGTATAGTATTTCTGATGTAATCTTTATTCTTTTGGATTATATTGTATTTGTATTGTACTGTATGTAGAGCTTTTCTCCTCGGGCCCTTTTTTGAAATGGGAAAGTACATCCCTACTTAAGCGAAAGTGCACTTTAAAGAAAGTGCAGTTTCGCTTAAGCTCACTAGACTGAACCTACCGCACCACAATGGAGGACATTGAAAAATGGGCTATGTCCTCCACTGTGGTGCGATAGTCATGGACCATAGGGTTAGGGCATGGGTCAAGGAAAGGGGATAGCACTACTAACTATCCCCTTACCCTAACCCATGACCTAACCCTAAGGTCCGTGACTATCGCACCACAGTGGAGGACATAGCCTGAATGGAATGTCTTCCACTGTGGTGCAATAGTCACGGACCTTAGGGTTAGGACACGGGTCAAGGTAAGGGGATAGCCCTACTAACTATCCCCTTACCCTAACCCGTGCCCTAACCCTAAGGTCCATGACTATTGCATCACTGTGGAAGACATAGCCCGATTTGGAATCTCTTCCACTGTGGTGCGATAGTCACAGACCTTAGGGTTAGGGCACGGGTCAAGGTAAGGTGATAGCCCTACTACCTATCCCCTTACCCTAACCCATGCCCTAACCCTAATGTCTGTGACTGTTGCACCACAGTGGAGGACATAGCCCGATTTGGAATGTCTTCCACTGTGGTGCAATAGTCATGAACCTTAGGGTTAGGGCACGGGTCAAGATAAGGGGATAACCCTACTACCTATCCCCTAACCTTAACTGGTGCCCTAACCTGAAGGTCTGTGATTGCTAGCCCGTTCGGTCTCGCAGGTTCGCGAGAGTGCACTTTCGTGAAAGTGCACGTTCGCGTTAGTGTGAGTGTACTTTTGAAGTTTGAAGTAGTGAACTTTTGTTCTTCAAAAGTACACCCAATACATATATATATATATATATATATATATATATATATATATATATATATATATATTTAAGTTTGAGGAGTGTAGTGAGTGTCCTCTCACACAGGGGAAACAGGGTGGCTTGCATTCTGCAAAAAAAAAAAAAATTATATTTTTGCTGAAAATGCTTTCTACTAAATATGTTCAGTAGATATGAGATCACTGGAACTACCGCTGCTCTAGCTGCATGAATCTGCTCCCACCTCCCTTGCCCTTTCTTCCTTTTATCCACCAACCATAAAATCCTCTGTATTATCCTTATTTGTTCTTCACAATGATACTCACGCTACACCCTTCTGTATTGTCCTTGTTTGTCCTAGACAATGATACCCACACTAAGCCCTTCTATATTGCCCTTATTTATTATTCACAATGAAACCCACACTAAACCCTTCTGTATTGTCCTTGTTTGTCCTAGACAATAATACCCACACTAAGCCCTTCTGCATTGTCCTTGTTTGTCCTAGACAATGATACCCACACTAAGCTGTTCTGTATTGCCCTTATTTATTATTCCCAATGAAACCCACACTGCACCCTTTTGTATTGCCCTTATTTGTTCTACACAATGATACTCACTCTAAACCCTTCTGTATTGTCCTTGTTTGTCCTAGACAATGATACCCACACTAAGCCCTTCTGTATTATCTGTCTGTTATACACAATGATGCCCACACCACACCTTTCTGATTATACAAACCTCTGCACACCACCCACCTCTCTATTTCATATATGGTATTTTCTCCCTTGCCATCTCCCTTCTTATAAAAATAATTGTACCTTCATTCTTTCCCCATTTAATACAGTACAGACCTACTGACTGAAATGCTTACTTCTCAGACATGCATGTCTTAACTCTTTTAAGCTTCAGCTCATGAAGATGCAATACATCCAGTCTCTATATTTTCAACCTTGTCAAAATCTGTTCTCTTTTTATTGGCTTGTTGACCCGTCTATGCTCTATATCACTACCCTATAATACTCATTTCAGCTGCCTTTTTGGCCTACCACTGCTCAACTGCAGCTAGGCCTAGAAGGTCCTTCCTTGTGTGTCAGAGATTCAACAATGTGTCCAGTATAACAATAGTTCCAGCCTCTTCAGACCATCAACATAAATAGCAGCTCTCCGGCATTGCTAACAGGCAATTCTAATCTCTCCTGGTTACTATTTATTTTCAGCCTGGTCTTCGCATACCATCATGTCACCTTCTTAAATCCCAATTTACTATCCCATTTAGCTATTCCACCTCTCTGTTAGTTCCATCTCATATATTCAGTCATATTTGATGCCACATCCAGTTCATTTTACATAGTTTTCTTTTCATAATACAACCATTAGCAGATTTCTAATTGCTTAAATGGTATACATTTAATACAGAAAAAATTAACAGAAAAACATGAAAACACAAAATTATCCACTCTCCTCATTTAAAATAGTTTGGCACTGACTGTTGTTATCATGCCCATTTACACCTGCCCCCATTTTAATCCCCCTTCCAATGTTTACCATGTAACAGTCCCCTTCTCTTCCTCTTAGTTTACTTTGTTAACATTTGTCCTGTGCAGATATGTTCATCAAGCTATATCAGTAGATGACAATGTCTGTATGCAAGTTCTTATACATCTTTCATTACATTAATGCCTTCTTTAGTATAAAATTGCAGTTATCTAGCTGCCTTCTCTTCTTACTATTTTAAGCAATAATTATCTGCTTTAATGTGGTAAACTTCCATATCTAACATACCCATTCCCAACAGTTTAATAGCAAAGAATTCAAACATTACAGCTAAATTTATACCATACCTTTCCAAATCTACAAATGGAAAATATATATATAATTTAGCAGTTAGTATCAAAAATGTACAGAGAAATAACATTCAACTCAAAAAATAAAAGACTCCTTGACCCCCATACCCAAAACAACAAATAAATAACAGGATAATATGTTGCCCATAGCAATCTTCATCTGGCAAGCTAAGGGGAGTATCCACCATCACCTTAACATCTTCAAACATTTGTCTTTAGTTCAAAACACACACACACGCATACAGACACACACACACACACACACACACAAACACATGCACACAAGCAGAGATAAAATACATGGTTATATTGATACCTCATTGGCACTTCATTCTCTGTGTCTTAAACAGATCTTGTCATACTTTCTTGTCTGGTCATCTTTACCAAGCCTTCCCTTAAATATTCACCATCTGTTATGATATCAAAGGCCTGAAGCACTCTATTCTTCCCCTTTGCCCTGGCCAGAAACCAGGACACACAGAACAGAAGATCATCAATACAGGCAAATGACTCAATGTCTCATAAATATTCACAACTCTTTTTTATGTATCAATTGCTTCAAATCTGAATCCAATTTCTACATTGGGATCATGGGATGCAGCATTTCACCCACTTGGTGATTGCTTCAGAACCAACCAGCCCCCTTACTTCTTTAAGGGTAGTTATTCTTTCTACATGGTTCTTCTTGTCTTTAAACACTCAGATTTTTCTTTCTACTTGATCTTCCATCTCTTACTCCTTCTTCCTGGATTCCCATAGGCTTCTTTTTCTGACATCTTTTAAAGGAATTTCTCTCTCACTCCTTCAATTGTCCACCAAAAGCCCCATCTATGATATAAAGTCCTTGTGCCACTTTGCTAGGACACACTAAAATACTTGGAAATGGGTCCATCAGCTGAGTCTCCTCAACCACTTCTGTCATGTGAGCCACCTCTGTCATCATAGTGCACATCACTAGTGTTACAATGAACCACACAATTCTCCTGCACATTTGTTGGTCCATTTGCAGCAGTTTCACTTGTACTAGACAAAGTCAACATGGAATAGTACCTTTCTTATAAAAATGAAGAACTCCCTCCACTGTTTTATAATGGAATACCTTCATTTTCCAGGATATCTTCAGTACCACAGTCAAAAGTAGCCACTACAAGCCCATTTTTTTTCAAGTGCTAAATAGAAAATGAAAATGTCACTTTTTGTTTCTGCTATCCTCACCCAATCTTCTACTAATATTAAACTCCTGCTGCAAACAGCTTTTTCTGATTTTCCAGTCCTTAATGAAAAACCTATGAATTTTCTATGATATGTCATGGTTTTGATGTGGATCTCTGCTAATCAGTTTCCTCATTTAAACTGTCTTCTTCTTTAATACCCAATCCTCAATAAGTTTCATAATATCTGTTCCTTCCAAGCATTTACTTAGCCCAGTGATCTACATATTTTCCCTGTGAGACCTAGGCTGGTATTCATTGGCTGGGACTTCACAAATGCCTAGCAGCATTTGCTATCAGTGGCACTTGATGAATTTGTAAATAGGCTCAGTCTAAGCCATTTATCATGTGTATAAATAGAAAATGAAAATGTCACTTTTTGTTTCTGCTATCCTCACCCAATCTTCTACTAATATTAAACTCCTGACCCCTTATATATACACACACACACACACACACACACACACACACACACACACACTTTTTTATATTTATTTATTTATTGACATTTGTTGACCGGGTTAGTCTGACTAAGCAGAAGTCCTTTTTCAGTAGAGATCAGGGGATAAAAGCTCCACACAAGTATTAACAATTTGAGAAGAAATTAAACATCAAATGGAAAAAGCATCAGCAAAAAAAGATACACATTATTTACATCAAAAAATTATATACAAAGCTTTACAGATGAGTTAAGTGGGATAACCAGAGTATATGAAGGTGACATATTTAGTCCATAAGGTGAAATGATGTATAATGCTCTTAAGTAGGTTACAGGTAACTATAAGTAGAGGTATTCATCTGTCAAATTGTTGTAGGAAGACTGATTAGCTGGAGTTGAAGGAAATAGGTTAGGAGGGAGGGGAGGAAGAGTAGTAGTAGCTATTTTATGGAGGTTGAGTAAAGTCACAAATCCATGTTCTGTTAAAGAAGCTTTTGATAAAAGTCTTGAATTTTTGTGGATGTTTGATATTTCTAATTTCCAGGGAAGTTTAATTCAAGATTGGGCAGGGGAATGACTGTGAAGATTGTGACCTATTTTACTTTTAGATTTATAGATCTGGAAAAGATTTTGGATAGAGCTTCAGACGGTCCTTTTGGAGGTGTAAGAGGAGATGAGAGAGGCTATGGCAGGACAGAAGGAGGGCAGGTACAATATATAACGAAGGATATTAAGTTGTGAGATAAGCAGTTGATGAGGAAATTCCAGCCAGTTTAATTGTTTCCAGCCAGTTTAACTGTTTAAGAGTAAGGCCGTGGTGTGAGAGGTAGGTTTATTCAGCAGAAAATTTGGCAATTTTATTGTAGGTAGATGCTAACAGAGAGAAAAGATTGTTCTGATTGTTGATGAGGATTTGTGAGCCAATGAAGAGGGTCGGGAGAAGATATGTATGGAATAGAGAGATTTTAGCCTTGTTTCAGTATCGAAGTTCAAGTTTTTGGTGGGTTTTCTTTATATTTTTGAAAATATGGGAGTCGAATTTGAGTTGGTCACCTATGATGACCCCTTGAAGTTTGGTGTTAGAATGGACGGTGATGGAAGTATTGTTGAGGGAGGAGATGGAGAAGGACGATATAAGATCATTCATAGTTTTGGAAGTAAAAAGCAGGAGCTTGGCTTTATTTGAATTTAGGATCAGCTGATTATTGGTGAACCAAGTTTAAATAGATAAGAAGAATTTTAGTCTGATGGAATTTAGTTCAGGGAGAGAGTCAGCTATAGTGATGACTGTGGAGTCATCTGCATATTGAACAAGTGAAGACTGTGGACAGGATGTATACAGTTGATTGATAAACAAACTTTACATAAACAAACTTTACAACAAGAGGAGAAAGCTACTACAAGATAAAGCAAAATCCCTAAAAGGGAAGACATCTCTGATCAATACTAGTAAAAAACTACGATCACTCATAAAATCATCCAAGGCCAACTTTGAGAGAAAAATCGCCAAGGACTCAAAAGACAATCATAAAGCCTTCTTTAGCTATGTTAGAAATCTGGGTGGAAACTCCCAGATATGCTCAGAATTAGTCCAAAATGATACAAAAATCACTGAACCCACAGACATTGCTAACATACTGGCAGACAGGTTCAGTGAAAATTTCTCCCCTCCCTCCCCCCCAAAAGGAGAAATATCTATCCCAGCAGAGTGTAGCCTCCCAATCATCTGAAATGCCCAGGTGAGAGCTGCTCTCTCTAAAGCTAAAAACACAGCATCAATGGGACTGGATGGTGCCCCCAGCTGTGTGCTACACGAACTTAATGAGGAACTAAACCCACACATAAGGCTGCTGTTTAATCTTAGCCTTACCACAGGATACGTACCCAAAGAGTGGCGTAGGGCAACTGTGGTCCCACTCTACAAAGGCGGTGCTTCTATGGACCCTGGTAATTACCGCCCCATAAGCTTAACAAGCCTGGTCTGCAAAGCTATGGAGAGGATCATAATGGAACTCATAAATAAAGACATAGGGGACCTACAGACATTGGATCCTACCCAATTCGGCTTTGTCAAGGGCAGATCATGCCTCTTGAACTTGGTCGACTTTTTTGAAACAGTCACCAAGGCCATTGATGAGGGTAAGGCAGTTCACACAGCCTACCTTGACCTTGCAAAAGCTTTCGACACAATACCCCACTCGGGAATCATAGAAAAGCTCACCAGCTTAAATGTAAACCCATATGTCACAAGATGGGTTGCAAACTGGCTCAAGGACAGAACCCACAGGGTTAGAGTTGCTGGTGCCATGTCAGACTCCAAGCCGGTCACAAGCGGTGTCCCACAGGGCTCAGTCCTGGGCCCCCTCTTGTTCGGCATCTACTATTCAGAAGTGCAGGCAAACATAGGAGGATTGTGGCTGACAAAGTTTGCAGATGACTGCAAACTGGGCGCCATAGTTGAAAATCCATCAGACACGGATATCCTTCAGAGAGGTCTCATAGAAATGGATAACTGGTGCCAGAGCCATGGCCTTAAGCTAAACGCCA
This sequence comes from Protopterus annectens, assembly GCF_019279795.1. Lineage (NCBI taxonomy): Eukaryota > Metazoa > Chordata > Ceratodontiformes > Protopteridae > Protopterus > Protopterus annectens. Next base: position 1,464,419,675 of record NC_056731.1, on the reverse strand, counting down.
AAAAATGTATAGTCATACCCTTTGGTAAAAACAAGGTAACCCCAAGTTACCACATAGGTGGCAATCCATTAAGCACAGAAGAGGTTATCAGGGACCTGGAGACCCAAGTTGACAGTAACCTTTCTTTTGACACTCACATTGCCAAAGTGGTTAGGAGGACCTTCTACATTGCCCACCTGATTATGAAGGGATTCACATCCAGATCAAGGGAGGTCATTGTTCCCTTGTACTCTTCACTTATCAGACCAATGATTGAGTACAATGCTCCATTCGGAATGTATCTTACCCGACACCTGCAGCAATTGGAAAGACCCCAAAAGTTCCTCACCAAAAGGATAAAGGGGCTCAAAAATATGCCATATGCTGCCCGACTGAAGAAACTCCAGCTCTATTCAGTCGCATACCGTCTGCTCAGAGGTGACCTGTGCCTGACATACAAGGCCATGTCCAACCCGGAATTAATGGAAATGCTCCACCTCAAAAAATCCAAATCCACCAGAGCCACAAGAGCAAGAGACTTAAACCTCAACATGGATATAAATAAGACGTGCTGGAGGGACAGATTCATCACCCAGAGACTCCCTATGCTGTGGAACAGAATCCCGGTCCATGTGAGACAGAGCACCTCGCTGGCTCTGTTCAAGAGGAATCTTGACCAGTGGATGGGAGATCGTAGGTTTACCCCGGGGATCATCTCTGTATCACTGCTGGACAGAGGCACGGCAAACTAATGGGTATAGTATTCTTCATCCTAAGGGGTGGTGAAAGCCACACAACTCTGGCTAGGCTTATAAATGCCCTAGGGCAGATAGCCTAGTATGAACCTATGAACCTATAAAAATGTTAAACAGTAGAGGGCCAGGACTGGATCCTTGATGTACACCTATCTTAACAGGTAGAGCAGGGGAAGTTGCTGAGAGCCATTTGACTGATTAATGTTGATTAGAGAGGTAACTAGAAAACAAAGAAATACTGGAAGAAGATAGGTTTAATTATATGAGTCTGGCCAGCAGCAGGGCATTAAAAACAGTGTTGAAAGTTAAGAAAGATCGAGAGAGACTAGAGACAAGTTTATTGTTGTTTCTGGCTTGGGATATGGTCTGTATGAATGATATGAGGACAGTGGAGGTGCTATGTTTTGGGCAAAAGCCATGTTGTGAAGGGATTGTAATATATATATATATATATATATATATATATATATATATATATATATATATATATGTAGATATATATATATATATATATATATATATATATATATATATATATATATAGATATATATATGGGTTCATATGAATCCGTCGACAGCCGAAACATCGACGCTTACCTCATCGACACCAAAGCATCGACCGTTCAGAACATTGACAATCCAGGTAAGCGATTTTCCCCCTTACAGGACCCATGGTAGCACTTAGGACCCATGGTAGCGACTGTTAAGAATTTGCGTTGTCCATAGCGTCGCACTAGCGAAACAAGTGCTACCATGGGTTCTATATACATATATATATATATGTATAGGGTTCCTATTGCATGATCGCAGTCGCATTTTGTCGAATGCATCTTGATCAAACCTAAAAGAATGAAAATGCAAAATAGCGAAGTGGCTTTTCACTGAATTCTTTCCCTGGGAAAGAATTTGCTTGGCCGCTTTCGTTACTTTGCCATTTTTGGCACTGTAGTACGATCTCAGAATTGGTATATTTAAGTAGGGGGGTTGTGGAGGGCGAAGCCCCCCACATTATGTAATGTTTTAAAGTTTTTTTGTATTTTTTTTATTTTGCAACAGCAATTTTTTTCCCGTGGAAAAAAATCGATGTTCTAAGGTTTCAACGTTGTAAGCTTTCGCTTACATGGGGTCGATTAATTATCATTCGCTTTTGTAAGCATGCGATAATATAATATAAACCATGTGTGTATATACATATATATATATATATATATATATATATATATATATATATATATATATATATATACATATACATATATATATATTTAGTGATCTACTTCTAAATACAGTAATTTTAAAATCCTGAAGGCCAAAACACAGAGACCAGAATGCCAAAATCTTTAAATACTGAAAGTTTAAACGTCGACTCTCAAAAAACTGAAAGTTCAGATTACCAAGTGTCTTAAGACTGAATGTTAAAGTGACAATTTCAGAATATCGACAGTACCACAGAAAATCCTTATTTACAGTTTGTAAATATGGTATGTCTCTTTAAATTTATATAGGAAGTATGTTAACAAATAAGGCGTACATTGCGTACACTCCTGGCATGTAGTGGATGTGTGTACCATACTATAAAGTAAATAGAAGGCATATTCTCTTTTCCCCACTGTAGTGTGATCCTGGAGTTGGTATATATAGGGTGGGGGGGGTGACGTAGCTCCCCCCTACTTGGGTGGGTTTGCAGAGGGAAGGTAGTAAGAAGTTATTTTATTTTTAGAAGTGTTCATGTTTGTTTTCAGATGTATACAGTATTGTTTTGTTATTGTGTAGTGCTGCTTTGGTGTATGGAGTTGTATGTAAGGTTTGTGCATTAGAAATTGGTATTTTGGGCATCAGTGTTTTAAACTCTCAGTGTTTTAGGATTTTTGCATTCTAGTCTCAGTGTTTTAGCCTTTGGATTTTGAAATTATGGCATTCAGAAGTAGATCCATATATTTATATACATATATATATATATATATATATATATATATATACACACACATACTGTATATATAGGGTCATAGGATCATAGGAAGTTAATAGGCTATTGGTCTTGAGGCCATCATAAGCCTAGTCAAGAGGTTAGCCCATGATTAGATAAGTCAGCATCCAAAGTCCCTGTCCAGCAGGGACACAGGTGGAATCCCAGGGGTGTATTTTTAGTTTCTCATCCAGTTATCCAGGTTGCGCTTAAAAAGGGATAATGAGGTACTTTGCTTGACATGGAGCGGGAGTCTATTCTGCAGATGGAGGAGACTCTGGGACAGAAATCTGTCCACCAAGTCCTATTGATATCACAGACCAGGTTGAGGTCGTGCGTGCAGGTTATTTGAGTGGAGCTTGACTTAGCGATATGCAGCAGTCCCATCAAGGCGGGGTCCAAGATCACATTATATGCCAGACAGAGGTCACCTCTGAGGAGTCTGTATGAAACTGAGTAGAGGGATAGGGCTTTTAGCCTGTCTATGTATGGTAGATGTTTGAGGCACAGGGTTCTCCTGGTGAGGAACCTCTGTGGTCTCTCCAACTGCTGCATGTGCTTTGCGAGGTACATGCTGAAAGGGGTGTTGTACTCAATAATTGGCCTTATAAGGGAAGAATATAGGGATGTTATGACCTCTCTGGATGAGATACCCTTACTTATGAGGTGGGCCATGTAGAAAGCTTTCCATACAATGAAAGCAACATGGTACCAAAAGTCAGATTGCTAGCAACCTGGGTGCCCAAATCCCTTACGACTGATTGCATGCTTAGGACATTGTTATTAATGTAATAACGTGGGGATGTCACTCTCCCCAAAGCGGATGCTGATGCATATTTTGGCCTTCAACCTGAGGCCATATTTCTGGCACTAGTCATTTGTTTGGCTAAGACCCTCTTGGAGGACATCCACATCACTTGGAGAATTGATGACCACACTCATCTTGCAATCATCTGCAAACTTGGTCAGCCATAGCCCACTGGTTTTGGACTGCACATCAGAGAAGTATATCCTGAATAACAGAGGCCCCAAGACCAATCCCCTATTTGTATTAGGTGGGTTCTGTCACTGAGCCAGTTTGCTACCCATCTGGAAACATATGGATTGATGCCCAGTTGAGAGATTTTATCTATTATGCCAGAGTGGCCAACAAATTAATCTTGACAAAGGAATAAGAAAGGCCATAGGATAGTAACTCCACAGATATTGTAAAACCAGAGAACAAATAGCCCTGATTAGGTGCCAGTTATGTTGCTGGCACCCACTAGAAAGCCTTTTCTGATTACTAATATATGATTTTCTAATAGCAAGCTTTTTTGCTTCATTAGTACCTGCTACACATCCTCAGAAAAATTTGACCCTAAAGGGAATAAAGACCATATCATCCAGGCAGTCAGTTGAAGCTGATTGATGTCAGAAAATATCTAAAAGTCCTGTTCTTGTGTGAGCAGATCCATCCTGTGAGGAAGATTGTGGCAATTGTCCCTGGCTATTTCCAAAGGAAGGGAGAATCACAGATCCCTGGCCAGAAGAGAGTAACCACAATGATCTTGGTGGATTCCTTCAGAATCTTCAGAAGTACCCTGGATATTAGTGGAAAGGGTGGAAAGGCAAACAGGAACATTTCTGTTCAAAGAAAAGAAAAGCTATTTGTCTTCCAGGTTTTCTTGCATGCAGTCCAGGACCAAAGCTTTTCTGGTTGATTGTTGAGAGGTGTCAAGGAGGTCTATTTAAGGAACTCCCACAGATGGATCAAATCTTTGAAGACCCCGGATTTAGTTTCCATTCGTGAGGTTCTTCCTGGTCCTACTTAACTTGTCTGTCACACAATTTTTGTCTGATGGAATATAGGATGCTTATAGAGTGAGATTTTGCTGTAAAGCTATATAATAAGCTAATACGGCCAGTTTGCACAGAATGTATGACCTGTTGTCCCCTTGCTTGTTGATGTACCGCATCATTGTGGTGTTTTCTGTATCCAATTGAAGAGGTCCCGGGGACCAATGATGGTTTAGAGGAATTAGTATTTTGATAAAGGCAAGCATCTCCTTGATATTTATCTGCTTGCATCTATCCTTGATTTCCCCACCAATGCACTTTTACCTTTCCTAAAACTGCTCCCCAAGCAAAGTCTGAAGCATCTGTGGTAACTGACTGCTTTGGAGCAGGGAAGGAGAAGTGGAGACCTGGACTTAATAATATCTGTGTTCTCCATCAAGTGATTTCCCTCCTGACAAACCCCAGTACTAGGATCTGAAAAGATAAATGATGTTGATGCTGGGAGCAAAGGGATTTCAAATACCACTGTATCTTTCTCATGTGGAGTCTTGCCAGTGGTATCATAAGAATCATATATGCCACGAGACCCACAATTCTGAGGTATTCCCTCACAGTGATTGAAGTCTGTGTGGAAAACCATAGAAACACATCTAAATAAAGATCTATTTCCACTGTATCTTTCTCATGTGGAGTCTTGCCAGTGGTATCATAAGAATCATATATGCCACGAGACCCACAATTCTGAGGTATTCCCTCACAGTGATTGAAGTCTGTGTGGAAAACCATAGAAACACATCTAAATAAAGATCTATTTTTTTCCTGTGATAGAAATGCTCTTTGAAGTCAGATGTTTAGTTGACATCCCAGTAACACAATCCTGTTTGACAAAGTCAAGAAAGACTTTTGAATGTTCTCTTGGAATCATTTAAGAGAGAGATTCCTGACATTTTGAAAAAGACTCTGCAAAGATAAGCAAGTTGTCTAAATTTGGAAAACTTTGGATACCCTGTAGTCTACAATGAGCTATAACTGCAGCTAGACACTTTGTGAATACTCTTGGTTCACTGAATAATCCAAATGGTTAGGCAGAAAATTGATGATGTGATTTGGGACACACGAATCCTTAAGAAATGCAAGTCTGGATGAATAGGAATGTGATGATAAACATTTTTTATGTCTAGTTATAGGGAAACCTGAAAGAGGAAGAAGAGATAACATTTTGTGAAGTGATATCACTTTCAATTTGAGCACCATCACAAACATGATTAGAAAGGAACTATCCAGAACTGATCTACAAACATGTTCTTCTTTTAGGACTATGGACATTCTTGAATAAACCCTTTCTCCACCTGGGAAGGAGGAACTGCCTCTGCTGGATGATGAATGACCCCCTAGAAAGGAGGAATTTCCCCTACTGCCATCTGTAACCCTTATGAATGATTTCCCAGAACCCAATTGTATGAAACAATCTGTTGCCAAAGAGAAGACATGGAGATTCAAACTTTCTGGAAGACAAAAAGGGTCAGGGTGAGAGGGGGGTAAGTTTCTTGAATAGTCATTTAGACATGTTGGAGTGTCCTTGGGTTTGGGAGGTTTGAAACTTCATTTTGAAACCACTTTGCCACTTCTTCTTAAATGTCTATTTACCTGAATTCTGATGAGACTGTTTATTATATTTTTTGCTGAAAATGGATGAGGACAAATAAAATGTATTCAACATTTTGAAAAAAGAAGATTGAAAAATGTTACAGAGTCATATGTTCATAGGATCATAGGTGTGTACTAAGCTAATGGCCCTAGAGACTTTACAAGCCTAACCCATAGGATTACCCTGGCATTGTGCCACCCAACCTTAGTTCCCAGTGTCTCTGTAAAGCAGAGCCACTGGAGTGATTTCCGGGCTGACTTTTCTATTTCTCATCCACTCATCAAGATTTCTATTGAAGAGGGCCAATGAGGTGCTCTGTTTGACATATATGGGAAGTCTATTCCATAGCTTGGGTAATCTCTGGGTTATGAAACTGCCCCTCCAGCACATTCTGTTGATTGTGGTAATAAGGTTGACGTCTCTGAAGTGTGTGGTGCGCAGGGATTGAGATTTCTTTAGATGTAGCATTTCTAACAGAGCTGGGTCAGACATGGCTTTGTAAGTCACCAGAGATCACCTCTAAGTAAGCAATATGAGACAGAGAATAGTTGGAGTTTTCTGAGTCTGTCCATACAGGACAAGTTTTTAAGGCCTAGGATCCTCTTTGTGAGGTACTTTTGTGGCTTCTCCAGCTGTTGCAGGTGTCTAGTGTGGTACATACCAAATGGGGCATTTGTGATCAATATCTTGAATAAACAAAGATTAGACACTTTGGAATGAACTATTTACAAATGGAAAATACATAATATAAAATAAGGAACTAATGAGATATGAACATGTAGATTAAATATGAAACTTGCATAACATAATAATATCTTTTGTAATGTGCAATTTTTCATTATGCTGTCACTGTGGCTGGTAGAAATGGCTACACATATTGGGATGACGGAATCTTCTTTCATCCCGCCTTTTATCTCGTTTTTTAATCCGCTTCAGTAACAAACTGAAATAAAAATAAAAATATTATTATTTTTGAATTAATATAAATTTTTATATCTGTTATACCATTGAGGTTATAACGGGATATTTATATTTATATTTGTATTTGTTCTTATGGTATATTAAATAATACCTTAAAAATATATCATTGAATGTAATTAATTATAATAAAGCCGAGTTGCTTAAAGGTTGATAGTTTTATTAGGCATAGAGTTTAGTAGAATGGTGATGCACAATTTCTATGCCTATACATATATTTTCTTAGCTTTTCTTAGCTTTTCTTAGTTTTAGTTTTTCAGCTTTTATTGGCTGAAATATTTTTTAGTATGGGTCTTCAGTGGAAGAATGTTTCATGAATATGCAATATACTATGAATATTTTTAATATTTATAACATTATAGTATTACATGATAATACTTAAGTTATATAGTTTTATGAATGACATAAAAACAGGAAAGCGTATACTTGCTCTTCGCTGAATTTAAAATGTTACATGCAGGACTAGCTATCTAAAAGGGATCTCCTCCCATATATGGGCATGACTTCCTTGATAATTATAATAACAGCTTTGATTGTATCAATTATAGGTGTAACCCATATTATTGACTTATATGAATTTATATGAGGTCATGCAATGAAGATTATGTGTACTTTAAAAGTGTTTTAACTTGTATATATTTGTCTTCATCACTGAATGTATGCACATCAGCGCTATTTTGATAAATCATTTTAATTGTATTTGATTTGTTTGTTAATTGATTGAATAATTGGCAATACCTTTTAGTATAAAAATAGCAGAAATTTTAGTGAAGATTGTAACCTGATGAAGCGCACTCTGCGTGAAAGCGCTCGTTTTTATTAATAAAAAGATTAAAACTTTGTTCCTCGTGGTGGTTTCAAGCAAAATTTGATCTTCAGTCTTCTGTTTTTGGTGCAAGGAACCTTTGGATGATCGGCTTTTGTCTTTTGCTATTGGTATTTCTTCTTTTGTGCTTAGCTGATCAACACACGATGGAAATGCCGAACATTGAATTAGATTATAATCCAGTAAGTACTGTGACAAATGATAGCTGGAACTGTCTGTTCTATCAAAAAGAGAATCCGCTATTGCGAATGGACATTAATGGTGATGCCCATGCTAGTCCGTCTAACAGTAGTGAGAACCTATATGAATTTTTTGGAAGCCTAAGAAACCTGGAAAATGATCTTTACCGCCTGCATAGGCTGGTCTGGCAGAGAAGACATCTACAAGCCTGCGTACATTTCAAAGTCATCCCCCGTGGCATGCGGGTTCTGTGCATGCCGACCTACGGGGATAGTCATCCAGAATTACTTCGTCAATGGCAACAGCTGAACATTGATTTTGGGAACAGATATATCCAGCTGCTGCTGGACTACTTTACACCGATTGAAGCGGAGCTCCTTGTGAAGGTAGAGGAACAATATAAATTTCTTACTGCTAATTACCAGACTGAGTTTTGTAGTTCAAAGTTGCAAGCTATGAATAGGCAATTAGCATTATATAGTAATAAATTGGAACAGATAAAAGTTAGAAAATTAAAGCGGGACTGTGAAGATTTTCATCTCGGCCGTATTTTTGTTTGGCCGAGAACCAGTTTGAAAGACAGTTCGCAACCTGCACATGCATCAGCAGCCTTACGTCCTACTAATAATGATACAGTGACTGTGTTGAATGATTCGATGAGCACTAGATTAATGACAGAAAATGCTACTAATGGAGAACTCAATGTGTCTGATACACCTGGTGCATCCTTGCCCTGCAATCAGCAGGGCTTAGCTAACCAAAATACCTTGGGTGCTAAATCTAAAGTCAGTAGCTCGAACTATAGGTTCATGGCACCTATACCTTTAAATTTTCCTCTCCCTTACAAAGGTGCAGTACGCGCTCGTTCCAACAGCCGGGGAAGGGGAAAAAGGAAACTATCAGGAGAAACGCCGGAACGAAGAAGAAAAATGAAAACTTGAACTGTTTGTTTTTTAATTTAACAACAAGGACGTTTACATCAAATGAACAATATATCTTAAATAAGGGCCTATCGTTTATCCCCTCAAAACATAGCATTGTATCTGATACTTTGATAGGCCTACGTTTGTTTTGTAGAAAATTATCTCTCAAGGTTTTGTTTAAAGATGTTTCATCTAATAATAATGATATTGGTCAAGGTACCATAATCTGTAAAAGGAAAAGTTCTTTTGTACCTCCATTAATACAACCTATTGAAGGTTTTATGAAAACATGTGAGCTTGATTTTTATCACTATTATGACTGTCATGACAACAAAGGTAATTTTGTTAACCTAAGTTCTATAGAGAAACGTGAATTAGATGGCCTCTGCAATGATACAAGTTTGGTATTTAAACCGGCAGATAAGGGAGGGGGGATTGTTGCCATGGATACAACTTTTTACCAACAACTAATGTTAAATATGCTGAACAATGACAATGCATATAAGATAATAGAGAAATCGGAAGTCATATCAATAGTGAAGTATGTACATGACACCTTTTATGATTTATTGATGACAAGATCTATAGAAAAATCTCTCTATGATTTCCTAATGATAGAACTACCCCTGATACCCTTAATCAAGGGTCTGCCTAAGCTACATAAGGACAAGTATCCACCTCCATTACGTCCCATTGTATCAGGTGACCATTGGGTCACACAAAATGCATCTTTATATATACAAACCAAACTGGGAATACTGGTGAAAAGAGTACCTACTATACTACAGGACTCCTATGAATTATTGGATGACCTTAAATTAGATATGGTTAAAACCAAGATCAAAGCTGATACTCTATTAGTCACGCTAGATATAGAAAGTCTTTTTACAAGTATTCCTAACGATTATGGTATAGATGCGGTAAGATCCCATCTGACTGAAATAAAAACAATGGATAATAACGAGATTATGAACATCTGTTGTATGTTGGACTTAGTTTTAAATAACAACATTTTCCTGTACGACCATACGGTATATGCACAGAAATGGGGGGTGGCCATGGGCACCCCCTGTGCTAATGCATATGCCAACCTCGTTGTTTACAGATGGGAAAAAGAAAACATCTTTAATGATCCTAGGTTTAGCAATGTGGTTCTATACAGGCGATTCGTAGATGACGTTCTATTGCTCTGGAATGGTGACGTTGACACTTTGAATGATTTTATTATTTTCATGAATACTACTACATCGTTCTTTAGATTTACACATGAGTATTCTCCATTAAGTGCTAATTTTCTAGACATTACTATTACGAAAAGAAATAACAATGATTTGGTCACCACACTTTATAGGAAATCCTGTTGGAGGAATGGTATCCTTCATTTCGACAGTCTACACCCACGTCACATATTTCAAAATATTGTAAAGGGTCAGATGAACAGGATATTAAGAATATGTAGTGATGAATTAGATGCACTACAGTTAATTGACTGCCAAAAAAAGTACTTTATAGATAGAGGATATCCTATAAAGTTGGTTAATGATATAACTGATTCCTTGTTAGAGAGCTCAATATCTCGGAGAGAATTAGCTAGAATACTAAACAAAAAGAAAATGACTAAAAACATTGCATATAACATCAAATATACTAGTGATGTGGAACATTTAACCAGAATCGTGAAAGGAAACTGGAAAATTCTATTAATAGATCCAATACTTTCAGAATTGATTGGGGACAAACCTGTTTTCAGATATAATAATTGTATGAATCTGAAAAGGCTGCTTTGCAAAGAAAAATTAGATACTGTGTCGGTTGACATTAGGGCTCATATAAAAACAGGTACTTTTGCATGCGGCAAATGTTCACTCTGTAAATATATAAGTAAGGCAGGAGACTTCAATGTCTCAGGTGTTGAATTTAATCTAAAACCCACCTTTTATGCAACATGCAATACCCGAAATGTAGTACACCTAGCCACTTGTAACCAATGTAACGGCTATTATGTGGGCATGACATCACGAAGATTCAGAGATCGAATATATAACCATGTCTATGACATAAGAAGAAATAGTCCCACCAATGCATTGGCCGTACATTGTAGTGTTCATCCTCAGCATAGTTTTGTTTTTCAGATTTTGCAAGTGGTAAATCTTAATAGGAGAGAAGGCGATCATATGAAAACATTGGAAATGTTTGAACTTAGGTGGATTTTAAGATTAAAGGCTCACATACCACCTGGACTCAATACTGTGATCAATATTCAACCTGCCCTTTCAGGACCTGCATGATATATCAGATCATATTACTTTTGTTCATATTGCCTTCTGTCTTATTTTACTTTTAGTTATTTTCTAGTTATTTTTTAGTTTCCTGTCTTTTGATTAGATAACATGTCCATTTTCTGGATTCATCATATATTCAACTAATATTTTGTTATGTCAACACCTTCTAAAACATCTAAAAGTGTTGAAGTTTATTTATTAACATATAGTTTGTTCTTAGTGATGCTTGCCATATGACCGGCTCATATACCTATTGGAAGGGATTTTTAGATTTATATCATCTCACCTAATGCAAGACTTGTGACTTGCATTGAGAAATAAATGGCATATATAAATTATGAACTCTATATGTATTTGCATTACCCCAATGGCAAGATCTAGTCTATATTTCAAACCTGAATATACGCTAGAAAAAAGAAAGAAAAATAGAACTCATGTTAATTGATATATAAATAATAACTACGTGGTGAATTAAAATGGATTTTGTATGATCTATATTTTTTAAATAGTATTGATATTTGTGATCAATATCTTGAATAAACAAAGATTAGACACTTTGGAATGAACTATTTACAAATGGAAAATACATAATATAAAATAGGGAACTAATGAGATATGAACATGTAGATTAAATATGAAACTTGCATAACATAATAATATATTTTGTAATGTACAATTTTTCATTATGCTGTCACTGTGGCTGGTAGAAATGGCTACACATATTGGGATGACGGAATCTTCTTTCATCCCGCCTTTTATCTCGTTTTTTAATCCGCTTCAGTAGCAAACTGAAATAAAAATAAAAATATTATTATTTTTGAATTAATATAAATTTTATATCTGTTATACCATTGCGGTTATAACGGGATATTTATATTTATATTTGTATTTGTTCTTATGGTATATTAAATAATACCTTAAAAATATATCATTGAATGTAATTAATTATAATAAAGCCGAGTTGCTAAAAGGTTGATAGTTTTATTAGGCATAGAGTTTAGTAGAATGGTGATGCACAATTTCTATGCCTATACATATATTTTCTTAGCTTTTCTTAGCTTTTCTTAGTTTTAGTTTTTCAGCTTTTATTGGCTGAAATATTTTTTAGTATGGGTCTTCAGTGGAAGAATGTTTCATGAATATGCAATATACTATGAATATTTTTAATATTTATAACATTATAGTATTACATGATAATACTTAAGTTATATAGTTTTATGAATGACATAAAACAGGAAAGCGTATACTTGCTCTTCGCTGAATTTAAAATGTTACATGCAGGACTAGCTATCTAAAAGGGATCTCCTCCCATATATGGGCATGACTTCCTTGAGAATTATAATAACAGCTTTGATTGTATCAATTATAGGTGTAACCCATATTATTGACTTATATGAATTTATATGAGGTCATGCAATGAAGATTATGTGTACTTTAAAAGTGTTTTAACTTGTATATATTTGTCTTCATCACTGAATGTATGCACATCAGCGCTATTTTGATAAATCATTTTAATTGTATTTGATTTGTTTGTTAATTGATTGAATAATTGGCAATACCTTTTAGTATAAAAATAGCAGAAATTTTAGTGAAGATTGTAACCTGATGAAGCACACTCTGCTGCGTGAAAGCGCTCGTTTTTATTAATAAAAAGATTAAAACTTTGTTCCTCGTGGTGGTTTCAAGCAAAATTTGATCTTCAAATGGGGCATTGTACTTGATGACTGGCCTAATGAGGGAAGAGTAGAGGGAGACAATGACCTCTTTCTTCCTGGATGCAAAACCATTAGTAATGAAATGTGCCACATAGAAGGACTTTCTGACCACAGTGGCAATGTGGTGGTCAAAAGGGAGGTTGTTGTCAACCTGTGTTCCCAGATCTCTTATAATGCCTTCTGTGTTCAGTGGACTACCATCAATGTGGTAATTCATGGGAACTGGGTTTTTCCCGAAAGGGATGACGACACATTTTTTGGCATTGCGCTTAAGGTCATGGTTCTGCCACCAGTCGTTGGTGTCAGTGAGGCCTTTCTGTAGGATGTCAACATCACTTGGGGAGTTAATAATACCTCCCAACTTGCAATCATCTGCAAACTTTGTCAGCCAGAGTCCCTTCATGTTGATCTGGACTTCAGAGAAGTAGATACAAAACAGGAGAGGACCCAGGACCAAACCATGTGGGACTCCACATATGACTGGTCAGCAGTCTGACTTGGGATCAGCTACTTTTACACTGTGAGTTCTGTTTGTGAGCTAGTTTGCAACCACCTAGTGATATATGGGTTGATGCCTAGCTTAGTGAGTTTTTCTATTATTCCTGAGTGTGGAATGGTATCAAAGGACTTGGCCATGATCAACGTAGGTTGTATGAACCACCTTGTCTTCATCCACAACACAGGTGACTGACTCAAAGAAATAGACCAAGTTGAGCAGGCATGATCTACTCTTTACAAAACCAAACTGTGTAGGATCCAGAGTTTGGAGATTCCCTATATCCTTGTTTATTAGGTCAATGATGATGTGTTCCATAGCCTGGCAATCTACTGGTATTATGATTGGTCCTTTGGGGGGAGAGGGGTAAAGTTGGCACTGAATCTGTCAGCCAGTATATTGGCAATATCTGTTGGATCGATATAAGAGGTACCATTGTGCAGTAGCTCAGAGAAAATCTGGGTATTGCCATGGAGATTCTTTACATAACTATAGAAGGCCTTGTGGTTGTCTTTACTATCTGCTGCAATTCTGTTTTCATAGCTAGCTTTACAAGATTTTATGAGGGATCTCAACTTTTTGTTGAGGCTGATAAGGGAGTTTTTCCACTCTTGGGACTTCACCTTATTCCGCATCAGTTTCCTCCCTCTGTTGTAGAGTTTGTTTATGGCAGGGGGCCATCAGATTGGCTTCCTTTTTTTGGAAGAGAGTGTCTTGGTTCTTTTAGGTATAGCAAGATCCTTGCATTTGTGTACGTGTTTGTACAGTGCATTGGTGTATGATTCAGCGGTCATACCACTATTTTCCATTTGCATGGGTGCCGTGAAGTTAGCCACCTCTGTTTTTAGGAGCGCAAAGTTAGGTTTGGAGAGGTTTTTCATGGTGGTTACCTTTGCGGGGGGGGTGGGGTGGGTGGGAGGGATGGGAATTTCCAAGGTGATTAGTTTGTGCTCAGATCTAACCCAGGAGGAGTTCACTATTGGTGTAGAGCAACAGTTGCCCATTTTAGTAATGACCAGGTCAAGGATGTTGCTGCATCTAGTGGGGATAATAATGAGCTGGTCCCGGGCATTGGAATTAATGAATTCCAGGAAATGTTGGACAAGTAAATTGGTACATGAGTAGTTTTCCCAGTTAATGGAGGGGTAGTTGAAGTCACCCAGTATGAGAGAGTTAGGTTGGACCCTAATATTCTCCAGGATGCTTAGGGACATGGAGCGTGTGTCTTGGGACATGGTTGAGAATCTATAGCAGGCTACACCCTGAATTGCTGTCTTACCCAGTCTTAGCTGCACCTAAAGTATCTCTGATGCATTATGTTGTGCTACCTGTATGGAGGTGTGCACATCCTTCATGAATATGGAAATACATCCACCTTTGGAGCTTCTGTCCAAATTCTGGGGTCAAAAGGTGTGGAATGAGTTGTAGCCTGCTAGTGCAGAGATGCTTTCTGCTGCCTTGAACCAGGTCTCTATTACATCACAAATGTCAATGTTCTCCATTTTAAGTAGTGCTTTGAGCAAGTGCATTTTGAGATTTAGACTTCTAGCGTTGAGCAGCATGACCCTCAGATTTTGTTTGTTTGTAGCTGTTACGGTGGTAATTTGGTCCTTAGAACACCATCTAAAAAAGGCACTTTAGGGGTGGCAAGAACCTTGGCCAGTATCCAGAAGCCCACGAGTGACAGATGCAGGCCATTTCTGGCAAAGCATCGAGGTCTGTCAGTCATGTCATACCAGGCAGTCAGATACTGGATCCCCTTAGAATGACACCAGGAACTTAGCCAATTATTGAAATCAATCATTTTCTGCTTGTACTGTGGTATTATTCTGGGTGATGGTAGGATGCTGCTCAGGGCTCAGGTCATATCTGCCTGGGCTACATAATCCAAGAGTTCCTCCGTGTCTCTTTTCATGTAGTCCAGGGAGGTATGTCTCTGGTCATTCACACCCACATGTACAATGACAGAGTCATATTTGTACCTGAAGCTGAGGGACTTGAGTGCGTGCATTATGTGGTGGATTCTGGCACCTGACAAGCAGCTGACTGTTACTTTCTCCTTATTCAGCCTAGTGTGTGGGACATCAGTGTGCCTCACTATTGAGTCACCTATGACTAGTGTGCTGGGCATGCTGTTTTGCCTTAGGGGCTTCGATTGAGTGGCACACTGTTTAGGAGACTGATGTGTCTCATGATTGGTGTTGTATTGTGGTGGTTGAGTGTGTTTCTGCCTTTGAGGTCTCTGCTGTTTGAGGAGATGTTTATTGAGAGACTCCATGAAGGTGGGTGTGTGGTTTGTGTTTTTATGTGAAGGCAGTGCTGGTGCATGTTCTGAAGGGCTATGTGTTCCATGTGGTGTGGTGCAAGTCTTGACCTTCTCCTCTTGACCAGCTATTCCAGTCTTGGCTGAAGAGTGTGTGGCTTCCAATTTGTATATATAAGTGCATCTCTCGCAAGTCTGAGTGTTGGGAGGTAAGAGGAGAGGGTTGTCGGTGTACATGAGGCAGTTGCTATATTGCCTCAGGATGCCCAAGTTCACCAAGTTAATAGGAGAAAGCACAGGGAACTGTCCTTTAGACATGCCTGGAGGGATGGGCATTAATAATAAGCACTGGAGCTGTTTTCTTGTTCAACATTTAGTGCTGGTAGCACTTTGTGTGCTACAATAATTTCTACAAGAAGTCTGGTAAAGAGCTAGACTAATAAGCTAGTAAAAGTGCAGAAGAAGAGAGAACTAGCAGATCTAAGGGAAAATTTGAAGAGCAGACTTTGGCACCACTCAGAAGCTTACAAACAGTCCTGGATACAGCAAATCTGTATCTAGACTAGACTAGTTACAGGAAAGGCTGGAAAAGCAAAAAAGTGGGCTTTTAAAACAGAAATTTGAAAGAGATATCAAAGAATCTGCTCAAACAGACAATAAACTACAATTTCTGGGCCAGAAACCACTCTTCTTGTAGTGGATAGGCTACTTAGTGCTTACCACTCCCATTGATAAGCTAGAAGGCTTCCCTCCAACACAAGACAGCTTGGGGGGCTCAGAAGCTTACAAACAGTTCTGGATACAGCAAATCTATATCTGGACTAGACTAGTTACAAGAAAGGTAGGAAACACGCTTAGAATTTTTTTTTTACAAAAAAGCAGCTAAAACAGCACTAAAAAATTCAAGTGCAGTGCAAGCTAGCACACTTGAATGTGTAGCAATGTTAAAGCAAATACAGTTTAAATAAATGCAATTTATTCAAACTGTACTCTGAACTGAATTAAATTATTGTTTTATTCTACTCTGAAGAGTTAAAAAGTGCCAAAAAATAAACTTATCCACTGAGAGGCACACTCAGTCAGAACACAAGGAGATTTTAGCAAAGTTTTTTTTTTTTTTTGAGCAAAGTGGAAAGGGAGAAAGCAGGAACAAAAGATAATTCAAGGTTAAGCACCTAAGTGGGTTGGTCTTCTCATACGTTCTCTTTATATTATTTATAATGAGCTAATGATACTAGACTGGGAGGAGTGTCCCAGATCAAATTTACAGTAGGAGTGGGCAACTGCAAAGCCACCAAGTATAAGAACAAGACACCAATAGGGAGTGGGGTGGGAAATTATTACAGCTACTAGCTGCACTATAAGGCAAAAAACACTACAGAAATGTTTATCACAGCAGTGAGTCACTAAATGAAAGTTTAAAACAGATAAAGGACAAAGGAGACTCGAGAGAATGCTTTTAACTGCAAACAAATCAGTTATATGATGCACTCCTTGGCAGGAAATCAGAAGAAATATACAGCAGACCTCTATCCAGACTATGCTACCTAATTAGAACACATAAACCTCACAAAAAATGCACAGAGAAGCACAGATAGAGCACACACAAACAGAAAATACAACTCTCAGTAGGAAAAAGCACTTTGCAGTTAAGTAATTTAGTAAAAATGCAATTACAGTAATGAAACACTATCTAGCATGAAAAATGACAGTATAAAACAGTAAACATATGCAGTAAACAGTAAAAAAGCTTTATAACAGAACAAATTTAGTACATTAGCTGTATAGCACAATTATAAGTGTTACAGAAGTTCAATTCAATGAAATAAATGAAATAAATAATTTATTCTGCTCTTGGAGTCTTAGGGAATTTCTGCTTTGTCCCAGTGAAGAATCTCCACTCCACAGCCTGGTAAATACAGGCAAAGCCACCTGCAGACACAGGGTTTAAATACCAGAAAGGATGGAAAAATCTAAAAGCTCAAATTACTACCCAGTCCTGCTAGCCCCTGCTCTTTCAACCAATCACTCATGCTAGAGAAGGTCAGGAAACCCTGTTACTCTCAGTAACAGAGAGTCCCTCAATTAGCTTACCCCTTTCATCACACTTTTTGACTTTCAACATCATAAAGAAAAATAATCAAAAACTTGGACTCCTATACTGAAATAAAACATATCTCTCCCACAAGGTTAAAATCTCTCTATTCCACACATACCTTCTCCTGACCTTCTTCTTTGGCTAACAAATCCTCACCAATCTTCATGCTAGAAAGGTATAAGGCAAGCAGCAGAATATGCAGCAGTTATACCTGAATGTATTTTTTTTAAATAAAGGTTTTTCAGTGTTTTATACAGGGCTATCCTTTTGATGACATGCATATGCTTTCATCAAAGAATAGAAAGGGGGAGTTAGGAAAGACTAAATAAGAGCTGATACATGCAAATATATATGTGGTGCAGCAGTTAGCATTGCTGCCTCACAGCAAAAGGTTCTTTGGTTCTTTCCTCAGGTGGAGTGCCTTTTGTGTGGAGTCTACATGTCCACCCTGTGGTCATTTGGGTTTCCTCTGGGTGCTCTGGTTTCCTCCCACATCCCAAAGACATGCTGTAGGTGGATTGGACACTCTAAATTGGCCGTAGGTGTGTGTGTGTGTGTGTGTGTGTGTGTGTGTGTGTGTGTGTGTGTGTGTGTGTGCTGGGCTGGCAACTTGACAAAGTAGAACTCCACTGCCAATCATGAGTGGACAGGTGATCTGCTGTGGCGACCCCTAAAGCTGAAAGAAGAAGACATGCAGATATATACATATATATATATATATATATATATATATATAT